>NC_133435.1:20857308-20922809 GCF_011762505.2 Arvicanthis niloticus
TTACACATTCAGATAACATCCATCAGCAGGGGAAGCCAAGGCAGGAGCTTAGGGTGGTACCTGGAGGCACGAAGTGAAGCAGAGACCTCAGAGAAGAGCTGTTTACTGGCTTGCCCCTCATGGTTCACCCAGGATGCTTTCCTATATATTCCAGAAGCACAGTAGGCTGGGCCTTCCCACATCAACCATTAATCAAGAAAATGACCACATAGACATTCCTACAGGCCAATCTAATGGTGATATTTTCTCAGTTGAGCCGTCCTCTTCCCAAGATGATTCTAGCTTATGTCAAGTTGTAAAAACTCATTAGCACACCGTGGTTTATTAAGACGGACATGACACTTCTACCAGTTGTGACTGGATTTCAACAGAAACCAAGTACAGAGAGGCGAAACTCATTCCTAAGTAGCAATAATGCAGTGGCCAGGTCCAGGAACTGCGAGCTGTTGTAGAACCATCTCCTCCAAACTGAAACAGCGCATAGGGAAAGGAAGCTGCTTAAGAAATCTGCAGGAAGACCCTCCCACATGCACCTGCGGACTGTAAGCATGCAGAGAGCTCGGCGGTCCAGGTGTCATGAGTCACCACCCACACTGCCGTGGGCTTTCAGTGACAGCCACCTTTGAGTTGTCCATGCTTCCGTGTGTGACCCCTCATCTATACTCCCTAAAGTAACTCATAGTTCACCAAGTTACATTTTGGTGATATCATCACTTTGATCTGTCATAGACTCCCTCTTATCTCTTCAGGAATAATGTCATAGGACATGGGGCCAATAGGACGGAATACAGGAAGACAAGATTTTCACCTGTGAGCTCACGAGTGGTGTGAAATCATTGCATTGAAAGTACGAGCATTCTAAGCAAGTAAAAAAAAAATAAATTAATTAATGTATGTTAGCAATCTTAATTGTAAATCCCCAGGGATTGCTACCTTGTTGTCAGCTCCCCCAGCCCCTTTAAATGTAGAAAGTAGAATATAGCAGATTTTTTTTTTCGAGACATCTTGGTTTATAGATGGAAAGAGCAGGTGTTGAGATTTTAGTAATTATTTTTGAAATATAGTTTATAGAAGATGTATTAGTGAAGTCATTGGAACATAGATTCCAGGAACTTATTTCAAACATTCTAGACCATCTCTGGGTATTAGAAGAAGAAATATCCCTTTTCTGTCACTGTGGTATAACTGTGGTCACAGTGGTGCAACATCCCAGAGGATTCTCACTTAAAGACCAGCCTCTGTTTGGCAGGAGTCTGAGCCAGGAGTAAGGCTCAGTAAGAAAGAAAGAACAAAAGAATGAAAGAATGAAAGAACAAAAGAAAGGAAGGAAGGAAGGAAGGAAGGAAGGAAGGAAAGAAAAAAGAAAGAAAGAAAGAAAGAAAGAAAGAAAGAAAGAAAGATAGACAGATAGATTGATTGATTCACCATGTTCCTGGCGTCTTCCTTTTACCATTAACATAACAGACACATTTAGAATAGCACAATAATCAGGTCCCAGATAAAGCAACAACCAAGCCGGCAATGCTGTTTCCTACAACTGAGCCATGGGAACAGGGGAATGGGCATCTGTCTATTACTCATGGGAGTGTGGTCCGACCTTGCTCAGCACCGTTCAAGTCACATGGTTTTAAGAGCCAACGCAGCTCATCAAATGGCCATCATCTGACTGTATCCTTACTTCTATGGCAGGAGCCTGCACAATACTCAAGGTATCAGTCACCCATAAAGCATGAACACTGACTGTTTGTAAACAAGTATTTTGTTTCCTAAAATTCTCCATTTCCGTCACTGAAGGAAAGAAAAGAAACGAATAGTCTGTCTCATGCATGTATACTTATTTTACCTGGATAAGTGACTGAACACTTTCTGTTATCCAGCTTCAAAAGAAAGAGAACTCAGCCATATCAAATCTGTTAGTGTTTCACGTATCGGAAAATAAAAGGTAGGAAAGAGATTCAAACGGCAAGGAATACCCCTGAACCAGCAAAACCTCGCTATGCACAGACATGAAATCATGAACCCACAAAGATGGAGACAGGATGCTGCATTTCTTGACCTAGCAGGAAGCAGCAGGCTTTGCAGACATGCATCTTAGTGCTGACAATAACATAACAGTAGACAGAAAGATAATAATATGTTTTGAATTTATAAAGTATTGCAAAGTAATACCTCTCTACAATAAATCTTTACAAAAATATCTGAAAACTATTCATTTCCACATGTTAAAATTAAAAAACACAGATGTTATTTTCCACAAATACGAATATGGGCTTTGACAAGAGCTGAGACATGAAACCATATTTTTGGTTTTATGGAATCATGTGATTGAATGCTTTGGTCTGGCATGCTTGGGGACCCAGAGGACTTAGTCATCAGCACCTGTGACTCGGAGGCCAGTTGGTGAGGGCCTTTCCCAAGTGTCCTCCCTTGCCCTCCTCTGTAATTACTCATTAAGTTTAGTCATTTCTCCATCCTTCATGGACATCCAGCCATGTTCAACATCATCCTGGATTCTGAGCCATTCCCTGAATCCTTCCCAATGGTTTGTTCCAACCCTGTTCCTGGCAAATGGAGTTTCTTTCTCTGAAATGTCTTCCTTCTGCAGCATTCACTTGTCAATTCCACAGAGCATCTTCACCCATGTCACTGTCTGTGAAAGTCACATCCTCCTCAGTATTTTCTTAGGGAAGCCCTTCCCAGGAAGAGTAAACCATCACTCAAAAAAAAAATTTTTTTTGGTAATGTCAATTTTCTAAAAGGTATCTGAGGGACCACCAAAGCACGGGCGCTAGCAGCTACAGATAGTAATATGCAAAAATGCTAAAACCCACAAACCATGAAGAGTCTAAGATTGCACATTTTACTATAATTTAGTATAGCTTAGAGCTTAGAGCCAATCCTCATAGTATTGTATTGCCACTATATTAACATTCTGTAGAGTTTTCTTATTATAATTAAAGTCTGTCTAGCTTGACGTGACACTTGTAGAGGGAGATGATCAATAATGCATGCGGAAGGTAAAGATCTCAAAGCCCAGAAGACTGAAATATACTTCATCACAAAAGGAACACTTTGTTCTTAGCTACAAAAAGTAAACAAACAAGCATTCAATTCCCATCGTTCCAAGGATTCCTGTGCACAACTCATTAGTACTCCCGTGACCCTATGTCTGCAGAGGACAGTCCTGTCATATGGTAATGCACACAAGCTGTTAGCTGCTGGGCCACAAAAGGATCATACAGTCTAGACTTCCCAAGGACAACTGTGTCTTATCTATGAATTGCTCAAGAAAACTCAGAAGCTATGTACCTGTGGTATCTTCTCTTAAAGTTTCCTGTAGCTCCAAAACTATTCCCATCATAAGCCAAAGTTGTAAAGCTACCAGCATTAACGTAAGAGATCACAGAACTTTGTATCCACCAAGTGTGACTAGCAGTGGAAAATGTGTTGACTTAAAGAAAAAGGGTTTGGGTTTTTTTTTTCCAAAGTCAAAATCTCATAAGAATAATAGCAAGCTAGTTCAACTCCTGTATGAGCCAAAAATCTACCAAGTCAAAATGAGATTCAAACTTTCTTAGTGTAAAGGCTAGCATTAAATGACCAACGTTCACTACATAAATGAAATAATGCAATACATGTAGACCTGAGCTGAGGACAGGCTCACGCCACCATTTTCCTCTACCCAAGCAAAGTACGTTTTGACTCTGGCCATGTTAGCTAGCACTGAACTCCAAACATGACAAAAAGGACTCAATTTCACCTGTCTGGTAATGTCTGGTTACAAAGTATGCTTTGCTATGCTTAATTGTAACCAACCTTAGGTCATTCTTCCATCCCTACATCTTGTGTCCTCTTCTTCCTTGGTCTCTTACTCAATCACGTGACCAAGAAGAGAAAGAAGGAAGTGGTGAGGGGCTGGGTATGCCTGGGGTAGATAAGTCATGTCCTTCAGAAAAACAGAAGGCCTGACAGCTAGCAGGGCTATTTTTAGCTTACGTCATTTCTTATCGGGGGACTCTAGTGAGGTTTTAACTTGTATTCAGCTATGAAAACTTGGAAGAAGGTTTGTTTTCTGTTATTTGATTTCCTGTATGAGACATAAATTAACATTAAAGATATTAAGCCAGTAAAAATAATATAATAATATGTCCTTACTCTTTAAAAGGTATTTCCCCAGATTGAAAGTGTAGTTCAGTGGTAGACCACATCTAGCATGTATGAATACCTAGGTTCATTTCCTAGCACTACAAAAACACACATACACACACATCACACATACACATACATACACCACACATATACACATACACACATATACATACACCACACATATATACACACACCACACACACACACATATACACACATACACATACCACACATATATACACACACACCACACCATACCACACTCACCCTCACACACACACACACCATACTCATACATGCACACATAGACACATTTCACATCAGATGTACACACACCACAATCAACACACATACACACACTCATACACACATACACACACCAGGGGAAGGTACTGTTTGGACTTCATCATGACATGGGTAACTAAGGCATCTATTCCAATCTCTTTGTAAGGTGAAGATAACTGGCTCTACTCTTTCCTGAGCACAGACAGCTGAATACACATGTATCCAATGGTCTAAAATATGCATGAATACAGAATTCAAAGTAAAGCTGGATCCACAGGGAACAACTCAGAAGTGCCAGTATCTTAGGAATGCCTTATAGACACAAAAACATCTTCCATCCATTTAAACTCCATAATAATCACATAATTGAAGACATTGACTTTTTGTTTATTAATTTCCAGAAGGAAAAATTGAGGCCAACAGTGACCAGGCACCTTAATGAGAAGGCACGAAGTCAGGGATCCTGCATCGTGAGTAATCCATGCTGAGCCTGTTTTACACTGAAAGCATATAACCCAGTTTCCCAAAGGCCAAAGAACTTACTAAGTTGAGCATTGAATGAAGCCCCACTCAGAAAAACTGTAAAAATGCCACATTCTTAAAGAAAATGAAACAAGATTTACTCGAGTACCAGAAAAAGAGCGAAATTTCCATTTCTAATTCTATCTCAAGTTAAGTGTTTTGGAAGCTGAGGCTGACTAGGAAGGTTTAACTGGAGCTCAGAGGGACCTCTGCCGTTCAGGTTTGGTGAATGGACAGGCAACTCGGGATGCTCAGATGTTGTCTGTTATGGGTTTGCTTGTTTTATGCTTGCATATTTGGCATTTGTCTTGCTCTTTATCGAATGTCTGTGAAACCTCCCTGTAAATACAGAAGGTACAATGACAGAAAACATCTCCCCTTGTCTCTTGAGATAAAATCAGCTCAAGCATCCTATGTTCAGTCACATCAGAAATAGTGATCACGTGACACCATTTACAATTTCCACCTCACAGCCTGAGACTTTTAGTTCTTGCTGTTGACTTAAAAGAAAGCAATGAGGATGTGAAAATGGAAATGCTGGGGTGTGACCCTGACCAATGAGAGTGAGAGGCAGGTAAGTGGGGGTGTCTAAGGAAATACCAACATACTACTGTCTACAAGAGTTTTAAGCCAATATTTGAAAAAAGTCCTTTTTAAAAAGTGGGTTGAATCTTTCAAGCAGGGAGCTACACATTGTGTGTAACAGTTTACACCTTCTGAGTAGTAGTAGGCAGGTTTTTCATCCAAATTCCACAATAGCCTCAATCCACAAGACAAATATAGGGTCTTGATTTCATATTCCCAGTAAGTCATCAAAATCAGTCTATTGAAAAGAAGCTTTGGTTTGTAGGTGATTTGTGCAGGTATGCAAATACACATGTCAAGGTGGCACCCCTGTAATGTCCTCTGTCACCAAAGGATTTTCCATGAGAATAACTTTGGAAAATAAAAATTTGGTTTAATAGTCCAAGAAAAGGAAAAATATATGATGAGAAAATAAATAATTTGGTTTAAGTATAAATATTATATTCCATTTAGTAACATGGGACTAGATTTAAGAAAATCAGTAAATACTCTGTAGGGAAAAAATGAAATATGCTATTTTATGAATAGTTGCACATAAAACCCAGATTTTGGTTTTGTTTTTTAAAATTACACTTATTTAGTATGCACATGTGTGTATGTGTGTACATGCATGTGTGTCTGTATACATGCATGAATGCATGTAGAGACCAGAGGACAGCCTTCAGAAGTCAGTTCTTGCCTTTGCCCATGGGAAATTGAACTCAGGTTTTTGGGCTTGGCAGCTTGGCAGCTTGGCAGCTTGGCAGCTTGGCAGCTTGGCAGCAAGCTCCTTTACCCACTTAACAATCTTGCCAGCCCCAGATCTTGGTTTCTAAATACCATCATTTAATTTTTAAAAAAATCTAAAAAACTTAGCTGTTTGAGGAAAATAGTTAATTCAAAGCTGAGTTAAAAGAAGGGTAAGAAGAAACTGGAGTGGCAGGTAGGGGACAAAAGGAAAAGACCCACTAGGGGCCCTCAGTCATCAAATGTAGACAATTTGAGGAATACGTTGTATACCAAGTATCATTACATTAGATTGTTTATAAGTGTGGTGGATGACAGAGGACAATGAACTCGGTGACCATTCATCAAGCAGGAAGCTAGCAAACAATCCAGGCAAACATACTGCATGAGCACAGAATTCATGGACACAAGGGTGATAAAGCCATTCGTGTTGGAATTAAAGACAGACTCCAATGACTATAACAGACTAACTGGGAACTTCTAGATCTTAGAAGTCAAGCTGAGTTTCAACTTACAAATACACAATACAGAAAGACCTCTGTTGTTTTTGTTACTGTTTTTACAGGGAATGTGATTTCTCTTCCATTCCCATAGTGATATTTGCTAGTTATCTGTCCAGTCACTCTCTTCTTTACTTAAAACACACACACACACACACACACACACACACACTATTTTGGGAAACAAAAACTGCACATCTCCCCGTTGCAAAGGGTCTCATCACGTGATGCTTTCTTTGTACAAAAAAGGGAAATGAACTACTTCAGACTGGGAAAGACGGGCAGACCACAATTGCAGAACTGCACTTACCATGCCTAGACGAGTGCTAACCAGGCGCACTTCCCTTCTGCTGCTGAGAAGAGCACCGGCACTGTAGTACTCTCAAGAAACAACTAGAACTTGAGTATAAGAAATCCATTGCAAGAGACTTCTTCACAATAACTGGGAATACTCTCCACAATAACTGGGAGCACTCTCCACAATAACTGGGAGCACTCTCCACAATAACTGGGAGCAGTCTCCACAATAACTCTTCATTAGTGCCCAGACCTTGAAAAAGAAGACAGTAAGAAGCCTTGGGAAGAAATACACAGATATGGCAAGAGAATACAATGTGGGATTCTTGTTAGTAACTCACCTAGAAAAAAAAAGTCATTGGCAGAATAAGGAATGAGATTTGGATGGCAACTATAAGGCAGTTAAGAGTATCTGTGTTATTAACATTAACTAACTGCTTTTGACAACATCTAAAAATATTGATATGGGTAAAAATATAACATGTTGTGTCTCGTATTACGTCAAAACATTAAAAAGTAAAATGTAAAATTTAAAACATACAGTAGATTTAAAGGGGAAATGGCCTCAACATTAAATCTCAGCAAAAATAACTGATATTTGGGGCTGGAGAGATGGCTTAGTGGTTAAGAGCATAGCTTTTCTTCCAAAGGACCCAGGTTCAATTCCCAGCACCTACTTGTCAGCTCACAACTGTCTGTAACTCAGGTTCCGTTGGATCCAACACGCTCACACAGACATACATGCAGGCCAAATACCAAATGAACATACAAATAAATAGTTAATTAAAAATAACTGATATTTATGCTGTAAAATGCTTTGAGCTACTTTATCTCATTTAAAATTATAAACCATCTTACAAAACATTTAAGTAACCTTCTAGCTTTCATGAATACGGACAAATTCACCAATTAGAGGGCTGCTGGGCACCTATACCAGCAGTGATGTTGCTAGCTCAGCTGCTGTCTTACTGTACACTTCCACAGGGGCTTTCTGAGGACAGTTGGAGAAAAGAGTCCATTCAAGCAATTAGGGACAATTAAAATGGTATACTAGGTTCATGGTTTCAGAGGTCCCAAAGGTAATAAAATTTATAACAAGTGCAGTACATGCTAAAAATATTCAGCTTACAAAAATGATATAAATAATAAATAAATAAATAAATACCAGGACTATCATAACTAGAAAGACTATGGGAAACTCACAGAAAACTACTATAATGCCTCAAAGTAATAAAAGAAAGGAAGTAATAAAAAGAGAAAGGAAGACAGCAAAAGGTTTCAGAAAGAAACGAGACCCTGGTCTTTGAAGGGAAGGAAGCACGGCTTTGAAGGAGGACGGAAGCAAATGAGTGGTAGCTGCGGTCGGTCCCTCTCACAGCTGTCACCTGCTCAGCCCAGTGCCAATGTCATTAGCATTCAGAGCAGCTGACACTTGTAGGGGATCTTGAGGCTATTTCTATAATTCAGTGTCTCGGATACCCATAAGCAGCAGAGGACATCACCAGACCAAGGCCTGGGTCTTTAGGCTGAGGGTACTCTGACCATAGCCTTCTTTGTCCAAGAAATAAGTATAGATTGTAGATAAATGAAAAGATTATTTCCAGACTCCAGGGATCTAGTCCACATTCCATGTCTTTCGGGACCCTGTTCAGAGTTGCTGTTCTCTTACACGTGGGATTCCATACAACTACATTGGATATGAACAGCCAGTCCCACGAGTGATTTCTAGGTAACATCTGCTCTGACACACGGCTTAGCAGACTTACTAATAACAAGTCACAGAACAGCGAGAACCAATTACCTCCAAAAGATGCTGGTCTCCGTTACTTATGTTGTAGTTATAATTTCCGAAAAGCCACCAAAGAAACTGACGAAACAAAACTTATTCTCTCGGCATTTTCTTTAAATGGAAGGATTAGCCAAAAAACTGCTATAATCTAAAACAAGTCATCATAAGATGCTATCAATCCAAAGATTTTTCTAGGAAAGCTTTATTTTATGTAATAAGTTGCAAGATATTTAGTCACATTTTTTGAAGAGAACAAAGCAAGATAGTAAGATAATTGGTTGACCTAGAATACAAGGTTTTATATTAATTTTTACAAGTACCATTCAGAGGAGCCAGTCTCACTTACATAATACAGAAGGGCTAAACTCAACAAATCTATTAATAAAAGGCAAATTGGAATTCACAGAAAGCAGGTTTTTCAAAGTGAACACATAGAAATAGAAAAATCTGAAAGTGTTTAAATTGAACTGCATGGTTTCTGAGCACAGTTTATTAATATATCATACAATTTTCAAAGCTTTTAAAATGTCACGCAAGCTCTGTTTTCGGGGCAGGGGAAGACATCTTTTTCAAAATAAGCTGTCAGAATCTAATTAGTGACCATTTACTGCAAACAAAATATTGTCATATTTGTAGGTCTACAGATCGACATGGGAGTTGGGGAGGCAGCTGAATGAGTAAAAGGATAGGGACCTAGTTTGGATCCCCAGAACCCACCACTTCTACATGGTGAAGATGCCAGGCGTAGACAGACTATCTGTAAACACAAAGGGGGAAGATTGGCTACTTGGGTGAACAGAGACCCTGTGTAAAGCAAGAAAAAGATGCAGACCAACACCAGAGCTTGTTCTTTGACCATATGCACATCACACATAGTTCCAGTGGGAGCAAGGACCACCCACCCATTAGCAACTTCCCCAAAGCTTCCAGGTAAGTGCCACATGGTCATATTTGTTCAAGCAGTGCTTAGCAGCAAAAACACTGGAGTCCCTCCTAGAAGTTCAGTAAAATAAACTGCAGCTCGAATAGGTGGTGCATGGACGACTATATTCTAAAGAGAATTCTCAGGAAATGCAGCACAGTAAAGAGGCTACCAGCTCAAGAACTACTGGCACTCTCTTCTCAACACAGAGCTGAAAGACAGGGAAACACTTCACCTGATGCTTTGGGGTCAGCGTCACAGAAAACGCCTTTGCCCATCCCCAGGTCTGTAAATACTGCCGGTGATGATCTGAGGTAAAAGGGATCGGTCTGTGATTTCTCAGGCGCTCACTAGCTCAGTACTCAACAGCCTTGACAAACAGCATCTCCAACTGTAATCCAGCAGACCCCAGACTCATGCACAGTAGCACCAGTAATTCCATCACGCTCCACCTTAACATGATAGGTTTATTCATCCTCTTCTCTCCACGGCTCCCCTCCACGCCCACCCCCTCCAGGCTGATGGTAATATGACCTTTATTTTAGCATTTAGCATTAATAATACATTGCATAAATGATCCTATGCCCTAATTGCTTGGCATTTCCACAAAACAGTCCAATTAATTTTATTTTACCTAATGGCTGTTTCTAAGAGAATAAGAAAAATCTTTGTGACAACAAATGAACAGAGAACAGCAGTAAGAAATACACTCTTATTATTGCTATGCATTGGGTCTGGAGATTATTTGCCTAATACATAAATATTAGCCTACAGGAACACCTAGCATCCTATTCTTGCTTGAAATCCCTAAGTCAGAGCCCCAGCTGAGACACCATTGAGCCATGAGCAAACATCTGGATAAATCCAAACATTTAGCATTCTCTGCTGTTTTGAGAAACAGAAGTCACCCCATGCTTCAGCCACCCATCCTCCACCCCTGGCTCTGCCTGCCCAGGTTTTCCGGCACAGCATGCTGGAGCACCCAAAGGCACAGATGTCTCACCTTGCTGAGATGAAGCCTGTCGCCTGCAGCTGAGCCATGCACTGCCCGCCTGACAGGCTCTGTCTGTCTTGCCCTGTTTGAGAAAGGAATCCCTCGGAGTCTTCAAGCCCCAGGCTCATGTCAGGGAAGCTAAGGATACTGTCTGGAATGTTGCTCAAATCAAACAGCAGAGGATGAGACCACAGATAGCCAATGAAAGCCACACACAGAGTCTCTGTGTGTCTAGGATTCACACAACAGTCCCCAGGAGCTGAATTCTCTGTCTTCCTCCATTCTTTCTCCTGACTCCAGAGATATTTGACTGGCCAACAGCAGGGCTTATACACATCATTATTTTTGTTCTTGCTTTTTGTGTGGAAGCTCTGGTGTGTTGACCTCAGGAGTATTTATTTATTTTCCAGAATATGAAGGGTACAAAATATGAGGGCAGTGTATAATTATCATGCAATTAAGATTTAACTTTATAAAAATATATAGTGTGTTAAGAATAATTTATGTGAGGCAACTTGACAAAACTGATTCTATTTACAAGGGATATTGAAGAAATTATAACCTAATCTAGAAAATATTAAGCTGTATCTTGATATTAATATAGTATATTTTTAGTTTCTGTACAGTTATTCTAAGCTTGGTTTAAAATAAATTGTCAAAGATATTAGCAGAGTGTAGTATTCCAGAACAGCTATGTAATAAATTTATATAAAATTTGTATACTTTCTATAAAAAATGTAAAATAAATATACTAAATTTTACTTATCTTTTTAAAAAATTAGACTTATACTTCTTATCCCACAAATACATAAAGATATTATGTCTACGAAAACACTTTTAAAAGCCATATCTTTAGATATATAATATAAAACTATCAGTTGTCAGATAACTAATAGCACCCAAGCTTACTTCCCAGCATCTATGTCAGCTCACAAATGCCTGAAACTCTAGTTCCAAAGGAAACAACATTCTTTTCTAGCCTTTTACACTCACATGTACACATGCAACACACATACACACACACACACAGAGAGAGAGAGAGAGAGAGAGAGAGAGAGAGAGAGAGAGAGAGAGAGAGAGAAAGAGAGAGAGAATAATAAACCATTTTAAACATAAAGAAAAATAAAGAGTGCTAGCAACACACCTCAGTGGTAAAGTGTTTGCATGTGTAAGGCCCTGGGTTCAATCCTCACTACTCAAAAAAAAGCATAATTTTCAAACAATTGTAAAGCTAGATAGATATGACTCCCATTTTGGGAGGCAAAAAGGAAGGGAAGGAGGCAGACAGGGAAGGAAAAACATGATCCCTAGACTTGTGGGTTGAGTGACGGGTTTAGGTAAGAGCCAGGTGTCACCTGTCCCGATGAGCATCTAAGATGGATGACACAAGGACTCAGGGACATAGGAAGTCACAGGATTCTTTCTGTGTGCCATCCAGTGACACAGCAGACGTCTTTTATTTTTGACACCTGGATGTCTCACCAGTTCACCTGGTTTAATTGTCTCGGAAAATCCCAGGAGAGAAAGGCTCTGAGGATTAGGCCAAATACCAACACCAGACTTATTCTATTTGTTTCCTGAACATCTGTCCTGGGACACATCATGTTGTTCCAGATCTACCTTTCTTACTAGGAAATTTGAAGTGACGAGATCTTGGAAGAAACTTTTATTCTGAAGTTCTTCAGCTCACAGAGAAGTGTGACATTTGACTTTTAATTTGTAATGGAGCTAGCCTTTAGGTTAACGCAGATGAACAGAATTCATCCAGCAGACTTTCAGTGTTTAGTTCTGTGATTCCTGCATTCTCATCTACAGTCTCATCAATGTGTAGGCAAAGAGTATTTCCATGCCTGTGCCTCTTTCTCTTCTCCTGGGGACGTGGCTAGCCTCAGACACCCCACTGTGCTCTCCCACTCCTTGCTGGGCTGCAGTTCAACACCTTTGTACCCACAGTGTCTGAGAATAAAATTGCTCCTCCAAAAATATGCTAATTAGCAAACAAAAAGAAAGTACAAGAGAAAAATGGATATAGGTAAATGAACTTGAGATGCAGGTGACCCAAGCTCGCCTGTGACCTATGATTGGCTCTTGAGAAGACACAGGTTGCTAACTGTTATGTTGAAGGGATGCTGTTCTTGGCCCTCTGGTCCCAGATGGAACAAGGCCATAGTGCAGAAGGCTAGAGAGAGGAGGGAAGAGGGGAAGTTCTCCTGTTATTTAGCCCTTTGTAGACAGCTGTCAAGCAAGTGGTATTTCTAACCACAGTAAGGAAAAATCAAAGCATTCTATGTTTTAATCAAGGCATCGATCTGCACACATGGAACGCCTGCTTGCACTAGATCAAAACCTCTGCAAATAGGTGCATCAAAAATACCACTTTCAACAGGAAACGAGTTACTTCTCAAAGGGACTCTTCCTAGCATGTCTTCAAGTTATATTTGATCACTGAACTAAGAAAGCCAAGATTTTCCCTGCTTGCCTTACTGCATAGTCAAAATATAGTGTGGAGAACTGGAGACTGGTCTCCCTCAGGCACCGTAAACACCAGTCGCCATCCAAGAATAGATGCTGGTTGCGTTTGTGCTGCAGAAATGGTGCAAAGTAAATGATATGATCTCCAGTTCCCCAAGTGATTTGATTTTATTTGAAGCTAAAACTCTTCTGACTTACTCTGTTTCTCAGTGGGGATGGTTTTCTTTACTCCTGAGCATAAAGTATCAGTACCTCAGCACGATCCTAGTGACAAACAACCCTGAATCTACTTTACCTTCATCCATGGGAGTGGCATCTCTCCCTCATCTCTCCAGACCCACAGCTGATGAAAACAAGCCCATCCTATTCTGATGCCCATGAAAGAAAGGTCCTGCAACTGTCATAGTGTAAGGTACAACCATGCAGGAACTCACTCCCCAATGAAATCCTCAAGTGTCCCCATGTTCGAGTCCTGCCAAATATACATAGTCACATTCCCAACAAAGTTTCTCTAAAGGAACACACCACCATCTGGCAACAGACATTTTCAGGCAAAAGCCACCCAAAAGTCTCTGCTCTGACTCCCTTTACTGATGAGACTAAAGCTCAGAGAAACTAGAATCTCAGGCTGAGTTTGCAGAAGCCACAGATGCTGCAATTCAGAATCACATCCACAACCCCTAGCCCTTCTCCCAGGCCCTTCTAGCTTTTCCACAGCCAGGAAATGTGAAATAGAATTTTCATGAAGCATGTCTGAGGCAACTGTTTAAATATGAAATGTAGCCTTTGGTAAGCTCCACAAATGTGTCCCTGCAGAAAAGTCTGTCTTTAAATACATATCACACACCAAGAAGTTCTGGTTTTTAATAAAATTAGTAATTGCTTCTTGTAAAGCTGCTTTTAATTTTTTTCTTTCTTTCTTCCTTCCTTCCCTCCTCCTTCTCCTTCTCCTCCTTCTCCTCCTCCTTCTCCCTCCTCCTCCTCCTCCTCCTTCTCTTCTTCTTCCTTTTCCTCCTCCTCCTCCTCCTTCTTCTCCTCCTCCTTGTTCTCTCTCCTCCTTCTTCTCCTCCTCCTCCTTCTTCTCTCTCCTCCTTCTCCTCCTTCTCCTCCTCCTTCTCTCTCCTCCTCCTTCTCTCTCCTTCTCCTTCTCCTTCTCCTTCTCCTTCTCCTTCTCCTTCTCCTTCTCCGTCTCCGTCTCCGTCTCCGTCTCCTTCTCCTTCTCCTTCTCCTTCTCCTTCTCCTTCTCCTTCTCCTTCTCCTTCTCCTTCTCCTTCTCCTTCTCCTTCTCCCTCTCCTCTTCCTCTCTCTCTGTCTTTTTCTTTCTTTCTTTTTCTACAACGGTGTCTCATATACCTCATACTGCCTTAGGACTGCTTATGTAGCTGAGGCTACAGCTGAGGCTGACCTTGGACTTCTGATCCTTCCACTATGTTCCAAGCACTGAGATTATAACCTTCGCCACCACACCACAATCCATGCAAAGCCTTGTGTACTGTAAACAAGCATGCTACCAATTCAACTACATCCCTGGACCCAAGATAATTGTTTTGATGAAAAGAAGGGAAAACAGGATATTCTTTTCATCTCAGAGTAAAAGAGCACACACACACACACCAAAAAGAGAAAATGCAATATTACATGTTCTCTCTCTTAATTAACTACATATAACCAATACACGTAGTCAATACATCCACTATTTTTTATTGAGAGGAAAAGTTATCTTGATATGTAAATTTACATAATATCCACAGTATTGAAATACTTTCTATATATTAGAATCTTTACCATGTTAGAAGGATTGCAAATTTCCCTATCAACATGAACTTTTCAGAATCAATATTTCTAGCTGGGGAGAACTCTCACTATGGAAGCATAGACCCTGACTTTGAATCTCTAGCACCCATGGAAAAGTCAGGGGTGGATGTGACCCCAGAGCTCTGGAGGAAATAACCCCAGAGTTTGCCATCCAGATGACCTATCTGAATTGGCCAACTCAAGGTCCAAAGAGAGAACTTGTCTCCCAAAAAATAAAACGTGGAGAGTGGGAGAGAAATGTGACCAGCACTTAGAGCACACATGAGCTGTCACCAGAAAGGTTGCTTTTAAACACATTTTTTTCAGGATTATCAAACTAAACCCAAAAGTCCATTTCTTTCATGTCTACACAATGTCAAAAGTACATGCAACTGAAATAAAAGATGTAAAATATATTTTACTTTTAAAAACACATAATGAACTCCAACCTTTTATATTAGTTCTGTTCTGTCTCATTCTATTCCCTTTTAGTAAAAAGATGAGTTGGTCAGAAATCACTAGTTAGGGGACTGGAGAGAGCTCAGCAGTTAAGAGCACCTGCTGCTCTAGCAGAGGACACAGGTTCATTCCCCAGCATCCACACAGCAGTTCACAGTGGTTTTTAACTCCAGTACCAGGGGACCTGATGCTCACTTTTAGACTCTGCAGGCACTGTGTGTGCTCACATTCATTCAAGATAAATAAAACTTTTCTTGAAAAAATCACCATTTTTATATTACAATTTAATCTTACAATTTGAAATAATATTGATTAGGACTCGCTTTGTTCATTATTTAATGACAACTGTGGATTTCTATTGATTTTTGCCAGGGAGAGATTTCCCATGCATTGCTCCCTTCATAAAGGAGAGTAAAGATGAGAAATGTTATCTTTACGTGCATCGGTAAATACTTGTATTTACAAACAGTAGTCCAAAATGGAGAGTGCAACCTGCCCATGGCCACCAGGCTTAACCACTTGGGAATGCAGTCCAACTCCAGAGCACAGCAGAAAGGCTTACTTATTTGGTATGAGATATTTTACTCTGAGCCCTGGAACCACAGTATAGTGGCTGTGTGATTTGTGACAGGTTACTCGGTGTCTCTGAACTTCTGTTTTCTCAGCTATAACAGAGGCACAGTCTGTCTGGAGCTGTAGCAATCTATGGCAAGTGCTGAGTGTAACTTCAGGCTTCCATACTTAGCAAGTGAGTTGTTCACCAAGAACAACTCTCTGGTCAGTATGGGTTTACTCAGTTGTTAATCTGTTGAGTGGGGCCTCAGTTCTTATAGGAGAATTTTAATAGTGGCATGCCAGTTCAGGGGTCACCTCTCACCAGCACAGGAATGACATCATCTAAGGGACTCCCAAGAGTACTCCCTATACTCCATGCCAGTCATTTGGAGTCACAGTTAGAACAAGCCTATGGAGCACAGAGATCATGGTTCTAAAAGTCACTGATGAGTCACCAAGAGGAAAGGCATACAGTGGAAATGGAAGTGTTTGAGTCTTCATGCAGACACTATTTCTTACTTCTCTGTATACAACACAAAATGCCTTTGAATTAGATACAGTATAATCATTTCTAGAACTTTTACTTCTGATTACTTCTATGGAGGTTTGAATGTGCTTGGCCCAGGGAGTGGCACAATTAGGAGATGTGACCTTGTTGGAGGAAATATGTTACTGTGGGTGTGGGCTTTAAGACTCTCGTCCTAGCTGTCTGGAAGCCTGTCTTCTCCTTTCTACCTCTGGATGAAGATGGAGAACTTTCAGCATCTCCAGCCCAATGCCTGTCTGGATGCTGCCATGCCTTGAATTAATAGACTGAACCTCTGAACTTGTAAGCCAGCCCTAATTAAATGTCCTTTATAGAAGTTGCCTTGGTCATGCTGTCTCTTCACAGCAGTAAAACCCTAACTAATACAACTTCTGTGAACAGAAATAACAACTGTAAGACATATGGCGTGTTTGACACACAGCAAATGACCATCCATAGGTTTGTAGACAGAATGAGAAGTCATGATAACACACGAGTTAATCTCCTCTGTGGTGAACCTGAATGCCCTGTTTTCTGATTCAGGAAGCAGCCATAACCGCAGCTCCATGAGGTCTGCACTCAGCAAGAAATGTTGCTTTGCAGACAAAGATTTTTCTCTTCAACTTTTCCGAGACACTCCAAGGGAATCCTTCTATGCATTCCTGATGCACACACTGATAGGAACACTCATGTTTGCTCATAACTATCTACTTTCAAAGTTCCCGAGCCTCAGTTCTCCTTCCAAGATCTTTAGGAAACATAACCTTCGGTGACAAGAACATCCTCTGTGAGGAAGTAAAGAAACCAGACCTAAAATATTTCAGGGAACGATATTTAATGACCTGAGAAATATTGAATCTAAAATACTTTAAGTTACATAGAATTTTATAAATATTTAACTAAAGTGTCAAAAGAGTACAGTACAAAATAAATTCAACCAACTTCCACAGTGGGAAGTTAACTTGTTAAAGGTGTCTAAGTTACAGGTGCATTAAATGAATGCTAAATCCTTGCAGATCGAGTCTTCAGAAAGCCTGCACTACGGTACAGCTGAATGCCAGATTCAGTTCTCATCTTCCAGAATTACAAGACAAAAGAAGATTAATGGCAATTTGTTTTTGTCATTCTTCGATAAACCTAAGCAAAACAATCTATCCAAGAGAAACCACTCTAAAGTCTTAGGACTAAATACCAATTTAACCCGAAACTTATTGCACAAAAATATTAAACTATGTAATGTGGTGTATAAAAAAATTTACCAATGCAATCCGTGTCCTTATCCTGACCCTTGGCTTAAAAACAGACAATATCACATTAAAAAAAAAAAACAAACTGTTTAGTAAAGGTGTGTTATCAGAGAGTTGTCAGTGTGAAGAGCATAGACAAATTTCTACTTACTTTCATACAAATGGTAAACTTGACGTTTTAAAACAAATAAGCAGTTGAACGATGATCACTTAAACATTAGTGCATGATTTTCCAATATTCCCAGAGAGGCTGAAGACGTGATGCATTTGAGGTCTCTGGTTAACATTTTGCACAACTGGGAGAAATATTGTGCACACACTACTGGTGGGAGGCCAGAGACAAAGGTAACATTGCTTTGAGAATAAAATGAGCCCATTTGTATTTTAGATTGAATGGAGTGTAATCTCTTCTGTGTACCAGGCAGCAGAAACAACTAGAGATGAGGGCAGAGGTTTTCAGAAAGAAACTTTGGGTTGGCTTTAGTGCTCAAATGAGATGAAAAGAAAATCAATGTAATGAAGAATCAGAGACATGAAAGGAAGTGCCCTCCATGTTCTCTCTTCTAAGCCCACTGTTTTCTCCTTTAATTAGATCTGACTTCCCTCCAGCAGCACTGCTCAAGAGCATTATTAAATAGCCAAAATTGGTATTTTAATTTTGTTTGATTAATTAAGACGATTGCCCATCCCGCGGGTAGCATATCCAAAATTAACTTCATCATTAGTCATCACTGTTAAATCCAGATCTCCCTCTGGGATTGAAGAACACAGACTCTACAGTACACTACAGAAATAATTGTGCAAAAATATATCCATCGAAACTCTTTCTATTATCTTTAAATGCAGGAATAATTGTTATTTCTTTAAATGATTTTTAACATAGCTTTTGGGTTATTTTTGCCTTAGAATCGCAAAGGCACACTGTTTTGTGTATCACAGAGATTAAATAGGCATGTGTGGGCTGGCCTAGAGAGTGAATTGTCTTTTGTAGTACTGTTGCATAAAACAAACAAATGCTCGGTCCAAATACATATTCTTCAACAGACTTTTGGTTTACAGCTCTCAGCATGAAGTGGAAGCCATCAATATGTTATTCACAGACCACTTTGCTTGCTCAGCTATTAAGAAAGCATTATATACTACATTTAGGATGCTGGATTGGTCACTTGGATCCCAGTGGCTCCCTCCTCATAGCACTTGCCCACTGAGGGCAAGGAATAGACAGAGAGTATAACAGCTAGGAATAGACAGAGAGTGAGTAAAATAAATCCATGCAACGTGAAGTATGCCACTCTATAGTGAACAACAAACACGAGTGGCCTCATACTAGGATCTTATATCGTTGGCTGTAGCCTCCAGGCTTCTTAAGTACACTGTGATAGTCCCATAATAATGGAATTACATAATGAAGTATTTCTCAAAAGAGTCCCTGTCATCCGTTGGCACATGGCTGTCATTATTTAAAGTATGATCAGATTATGTGGGGTAGACAAGATGGAGTTGTTAATTCTTCCTACATGGAATTGTTCCCCATGACCATCAACATCACCAAGGAAATATTCTTTGAAATTGGCAACCAAAGATCTAAAGGAAATTTCTAGGCAACAGGACCATTCCAGAAGAATAAACCCACGACCAAGACATCAGAAATGTGAACAGGAAGGATCCACTCCAGAGGAAAAGGCAACTACAAGGAAAGAGCTTTTAGATACTGTGTTGAAAAGCTAGCCAGTCTGGAAGCACTGGCCTATAATCCAGTTACATCAGAGTCAGGAAGATTATAAGTTCAAGACCAGCCTGGGCAAGGGAGCAAGACCTTATCAAAACAAAACAAATGAAAGGAAAAACCTGTATATGTACGTGTATATGATATATATATATATATATATATATACATATATATATATATGTATATATATATATATATACAAATGAAAGAAAAAACCTGTATATGTACATGTATATGATATATATACATATATATATATATATATATATATATATATATATATATATATATATGGCTCACTAGTGGAACACTTAATATATGTTGAAAGGTTTAGGTTCAATCCCAGTGCTATACACAAAGAAATGAAGAGTTTAGAGTTAACACTGTCTCTCATTAGGATCCAACAAAGACTGCAGGACAAGGAATTTACACATCAATTTTGTGTTTTATAAAGACTCACTGTAGGCAGTGGTGGCACATGCCCTTTTAATTCCCCAGGATTGTGGGGTGGTAGGTACATGGATCTCTGTGAGTTCCAAGGCCAGCCTGATCTACAAAGTGAATTCAGGGATAGCCAGGGCTACACAGCAAATCCCTGCCTTGAACATGCCTCCCCCCCCCAAAAAAAAAAAAACTCACCCAGATTCATTGTAATGTCATTGTATTGGAGCTAGGTGCCACCTCAAATGTCACACGAGCACAAAAACTCTGGAAAATGAGTATTCTCTGAGTCTTTCTCACCATGATCCTGTTCTTTCCAGATGTGGTGAACCCAATAGAATCTTGTAATTCTTTAGTCACAGAGCATAGATGAGCCCGTCAGATTGGACATGAGGCTCAGCACCGGCTTCAAGCTACACTGTCCATCCGAAACTATATTCTAAAATGTCTTTATCTGGGACAAATCTGAGTTCTTTCACCATGGCTTCATGCATCATTTTATTTAAAAGAAATATCTATCTATCTATCTATCTATCTATCTATCTATCCCACCCCCCACCCCCCTGTGTAATTGTAATGTGATTGTGATTAGGGCAGAATAAAGTCTTAAGAGTCTGCTTATCCTTGCTCTCCTCTGCATCCATATGTGACAAGTTGTATAGCAGAATCTTCCTCCTGGGATCCAGGCTAAGACAACACTCACCTGCCCAGATTAATTTTACAAAACATTCACCTTCAATAAAAATAATCAAAATGGGCCAGAAAGAAGCAATCAGCCAACCACATAAATGGAAACTCATCTTTCTACCTTTGACCAGAAAATACCAGAGGAAACTGATCCCAGGTAACAGAGAGTACCACAGTTCTGCTCATAGATCAGGAAACAAATGTGCATAGCCAAGATTTCACAGCAGCCCTGCCTGCGTGCATCTAGAGAAGCCAACCAGGATGCTAGAAGCCAGAAAGAAAACACTCCTCAATGGGCCAGTAGGTCACAGCATGGCTCTTATGGGGCACTGTTGGTAAGCACCACTTAGACTCTGGCTGGGACAGCAAAGTAATCAGACTCACAGTATACAGCTGCTCATTCCCACCCACTGCCTGCCCCACCCTGCTCCCGGCCCTGCCCCCACCCTTCACCCCAGGAGAGTTCAGGATTACACGGATTACACAGGAAAAAAAATCCACCATCCAGGACAGCTCTCACAGTTTTGGTGGCTATTATCTGAAGCAAACGCTGGGCAAATTTCACTGGAGATGCAAGTCAAAACTACTAACTACTTTACACTATATTCTTGTCTGGAAAGATATATCTCTACTTGTTTCTACAGTGTTTTTTTTTTTTTTTTGGTTTGTTCTTAAAATCTTTATTTTTATTCCACTTACTACTAGGTTACAAAAACTATTAGATAAGCAATCACCCCTGTATTCAATCCAAAGCCTTCCGGCGCTGAAATAAAAATAGTGATAGCAACGTGGTTGAAAGACAAGGAGTCTGAGTTTCTCCTGCAGAGAGAGTTATACACCCCCACAGCCCACCCCTGATTCCTGCTGGCTGTACATTACTTCCATGTACCTCAAAACATCAGTCTGTCCCTATTCCTTTGGAAAGATCTGCTACCAAGAACATGCATACTCCTTCTCTGTGTGATAAGATGTTTATGTTTTAGTGGGTCTGCCTTCCACCGTGTCTAAGACAAAAATCTCTGACAACTCCATAAAGGCTCTAGATAGACAGCAGAATCCTGATGTGTTTTCTGGAGGTTGGGCACTCAGGAAAGATGAAAAGGGGGAGGGATTATGACTAAGTTCTCCTGGAAGGTAAAGTATCCCCAGAGAAGATGAAGTAGGTACAGGGAATTTAGAGGGAGTTTGAGAACCCACCGCCTCGGGAACTTTGTATTTGCTTCCTAGCTTTGTCTAATGATTCTGTATGTTTTATGATGCCCACTTCAATACCAACATCACGTCTTGACCTTAAGGGCCAGTTTCCAGCTCTAATTAGAGTCAGGGAAGGGATTTTATTGAATCTGCCTGCCCAGCTTTCTGAGAAACCCTGTATGGCTTTTAAATGCCACTGCAAATGTCCTCAGATTCTAATCAGGTTGTCTTACTTGGTAGACCCAACAAGACAAAACTTTTTACTTGTGAGTAAGCAAGGCTTTCACACCTTTTATATTTCAAGTGCCTGGCCTGACCTACTCATTTCCTTTTTCTAAGAATGGGATGAAATAGTGATGTCTTGAAAGTTAAACAGGAATAATCTGTAATATGGTGAGTAAAGAGAGGAAAACGGAAACACATTAAGGAGAAACTTATTCAAATGAATTGGAATAGATTACAGTGGAGCTGAGAACTGTGTTATTAGAGAACCTAGCATCTCTAAGGCATTCCGCATAATAATCTCTGAAGACTTACACAAGAAATGCTATTAAAGTTATTTTTAATGAGAATATACTGACTGTTTCTCTTAAAAGTACATGGATACCTCCTCAAAATTCTACTCCTTCAAGAAGTCTAAACCCATCTGTGTGTCTTAAAATCCACGGGAGATTCTCTATCGTTTTCCGGTACAATAGTAACACAATATATATTGAAATCTACCTCCACATTGCCAGTTGTCTAGGCAACTCTGAGACTAGCTAAAACATCACCAGAGGAAAGGGGATGGTAGAGGGCAAGAGAAGAGACTACACTGATTGCATTTGTTTTGTAAGTCAGAAACACAGGATGCCTGCTTGTGCCACACACACACACACACACACACACACACACACACACACACACACACTAAAATAGCGTGGGTCCCAGCTCCAGGCTCGTAGCAGCCCCCTTCCCAGTCCCTGTAGCTTGAAGCTACTACCCACCCAACCCTCCGGGTGGTTCCTCCCCCCAACCACCGCCCCCCACCCCCAAACAACCCCGCAGCAGTCAAGTCACCTACCCTGCCAGGGATGCGGGACCTACAAGGGATGGCTGGCGGCTGCTCTGATGTCCAGGCTCCTAGGACTGGCCTAAAGATGAGTTCGGCTCGGCAGGGTGCCCTTTACTTCCCAGGGCGAGCGCGGAACCCCATTCGCCAGGCCTGCGTGCTGCTCTCAGAGGAAGCCCGGGCCGCCGCAGAGCCACAGCTGCGTGGAAAGTTGGGGGGGACTCCCCCAGCCGTCGCTGTCTCGCTCTAGTCCTCTCCGCAGCCTTAGTGGCCCCGCGGCCCCGTGGTGATTCCCTCCCGAGTCCCAACGGCTTTCTTTCACCCAGGCTGAGTTGCCACATGCACTTGAGAAATCCTAGCAGTTGCGCAAAGAGTCAAGAAGTTAGAAAGAGTGATTGTGTGTGAATGTGTAAATATACAGTACAAGAGGCTGGAACAACTGAGTGGGGCCAGCCCGCAGACGCAGCCGGGTTTCGGGTTTCAGTTGGCAGCTGGCAGCTTCAGAGGAACCAAGCAGCACTGGCGGGGTGGCGGGAGCCCCTCCCTGCACGCCAGCCTCACCTCCAGAGCAATGCTAGGCGGGCGCCCCATCAGACACCACTGCCTGGGCCCTCTGCAGTTGGCTGCATTCATTTCAGCCCAAGTGCAGCATGAGGGCATGCTGGTCACAGAGCTGTGGCTGTGGGTGAGAGAATGTAAGGAACCCAAAGCTTCCACTCTTGTGTTCTTTCACCAAGCTCCACACACTGGTTATACACACTGCCACTGTCTCTGTCCAATCTTATTTTTCCAGCTTAAAAACTTTATTTCTAAATACATGTCTAGAAAAGTGTCCTCTAGTCAGGCATTTAGAGAAATTATTATTTAGAGAGTTATTAGTGTAATAAATGGCCTCGACATGCTTTTCGAGATCTCAGAACCATACCCTAAGAGAGCACAGAAGCAAATATATTCCTGATATAGACTCACCCACCCCCCAAACCCTCCCTGCCCCCACCCACTGAGAGCTTACTGTTCTGGGTGTTTGGCACTCTCAGGTTTACTAAAGCCTGGTGGTTTAGATTTTGTCAATTGGGATGTCCAGGCACATTCTCAGGCTGACAAGCACACAAGTCTGGATGGACATGGATAGGTATTTTGTTTGTGTTGCCTTCAGGTTTCCATGGTGGAAAATGAGTCTGCTCCATCCCAGGCTGAGGTCCCACTAGAAAATTGATTTTTTTTTCCTGTCAGGAGACACCTCAACCCTTTAATGAATAAAATTAAATACTGTGGGGGAAAATAACCTCTTTTGCCTGTTCCTTTAAACTGTGTGTGGAGTCCCTAGCCTGAAGCCATGAGGCCTATGTTTCTAATTGGTGGGATAGATGACCTTCATTAGCTCACAAGGCCTTTCATGTTGTAATGGTGAACAGTTGCACTATCAAGTGACAGCCCATGGGCAGGTTTAAATGAGAGCGACAAAACAATGGGATTAACCAAAATGAAATCTGCACACATTCCATGGCCTAAGAGCTCCCCGGAAGACAAGTGTCAGTAGGTATGATTCAAGACTGTGACATTTCAAAAAGGCAAGGCAGCTATTAGGTTGGGAGCCTACTTTCTGGTTATAACAAAATCAGACCCAAGGTGATACAAATTAAACTCAGGGAGGTTGTTGGGCAGACCCCAGGCTGAGAGATTAAAACACATCCCATCCTTGTGTTCAAGGCCTTTGGCCTTAACACCTCTGTTTCCATCCTTTCCTCTTGACATCATCTCTCCAGCGAGTGATGTATGTGATTCTTAGGCTAGAGAAAACACAGGAAGAGAGAGGAGAGGGTTGTCATGGAGACGGCAGATGAGGTGAAGGAAGTCCACTAATACAGACCACAGTCCCTTCTGCAGAGAGAAGGGCTGCCCTGAAGCCTGTTGGGATTTAGATAGAAATCTGTGACTAGGGAACATAACATGTGGTGCTCAGTGGATTCTGACTGCACCACTCTCCCACTGAGGGTTAAGTATGTTTGGGACACAGCTTTCCTATGCCCAGTAACAACTTGAAAGAAGAGATAAATTCTGTCCAAGTGGGCAGACCTTTGATTCTCACCAGAGGTGATGGCTAAGGAGGCTCCTACATACAGACTTCTGGGAAGTGAGGTCTCTCCTTCAGCTCCAGAGTGTGTCTGCAGAGGGTGTGACCAAAGGGTCATTTGAAGTAAATGTGTCAAGTAAACTTTAATTCTGATTGTGAAGCACAATTTTAACAAACTCTGTAAACCCTGGAACTAATTCAGAGGGACAAACTGACTTCATAGGAATCCAGTGTCGTAGACATCTACTGAAGGATATCTAGGGAAAGAAACCAAGCTATAGAAGGCGGGAAGGCTTGAGGAAGGCATTCCAGCCACGGAGGAGATGGAACACCTTCAGGACTGAAAGTTCTCCAGAGACTAGAAAACAATAAGAAAGAAGACAGAAGAAAGAAGACAATGGCCTCAAATTTGAACAGCTTGTCTGGGTGTCGAGGACAGAAACATCATCCAAACAGAAAGTTCAGCGGACACTGCTCCTGCTGGGCCATGCTGTGCTGGGAACTTAGGGAAGGGCACATGATAGGCATTTGTAAACTCCTTTGGTCTAATGTTTCAACATACAACTGACTCAAAGGTTACTATAAAACAAGTATAGAATAAAAATGTGTTTTAATGTGATTTCCTCATTTAAAATTTAAAAGAAAAAATGCCTTTTCATTAGATTCCTTACCAGATTCCTTGAAACCCTTGGCATACAGTTAGTCATTGTCTGCCACCCAATTGTTCATTAATATCAGAGACTAGGCTCTTTAATTATGTTTTCCTTTGGGAAAACATAAATTCCTAAGAGGGCAAAACACACAGTAACAAAACAGAATAGTCAAGGGTTGCCAGACTCCTTGTGTTTCCTACGGGATCTCACCAACAGCAGAATTTGTGTGGGCGCTGCAGGCAACGAGATGATCTGGTTTCAGACAAAAGACGGGAGGCCCTGCTTTAAAGCGAGGCTGTTTCTCAGCGCTTGCTTTTGCTTTTATTTTTTTATTTCCCATCGGAAGTTCCATCTCAACACTGTCCAGCCTTGTCTTAGCCAAGTACACCAGCGTACAACTGACAATGTGACTGCCCTGTGGGGTGGTTAAGGGGAAGGTTTTTATTGTGGATATGAGACAGACTAGTCAGAGGTATCTGGAAGAGTCCAGAGCAGAGAGAGAAAAAAGTAGACTGAACATGACCAGTAGACTAGACCTGGCCAGGGCTACCTGTGAGAGAAGGGGGAACAGCAGGGGACAGAAATTGACAGATGAGAGAAACAGGAGCAGAGCACAGTGAGAGCAAGCAAGGGGGAAGAGGAGGGCGAGGAGAGGGGGAAAGGGGAGCTGAAAAGGGGAGAGATGGGGAGAAAGAATAGCAGGGTTATAAGGAGAGAGAGTAGCCACCAGGAGGGAAGTCTGTGTGATGGAGGGAGTTTAGGGTGTGCAGCAGGTAAGAAGGGCTAGGACTTTGGAATGTGACTCAGGTCCTTAGGATATCAAGGGAGCCTGGCAGCCAGCCTGAGCTTTGATATGCTAATAGTCACTACAAGTAGCCATATGTTCCTTCAGCCAGAGCTGAGGGAAATGACTCCTTTTGATAGTGGGAAACAGGCTTCACAAGTTCCTAAGGAAGGCTTTTGTCTGTGGGCCTAAAATCCACCAGTAGTTCAGATTGCACTCATTTCTGGATGTACAAACTGCCTCTTGGGGTTTGAGAATTTGGAGTTTCCTTAGGACCTAACAGTGGAAAGACACCAAGGGAGGTTGTGCCCACACTCTCTGTCAGAAGACATTGGGTCACATGAGTCAAGGAAATGGTACGATTGCCTCAGTGAGTAGAATCAATCCAACTACATTTCAGGTAGAAATACATGAATGAAGACAAGAAACAAAAGATAGCACAGGAGGAGAATCTTCTGCAGAATCCTTTCTGCTCAGCCATTCCGGAAGATTCTGGGATGAGCTATCAAGCAAGTCTGCTATCAGTCACATCCGATATCAGTCGGATTGGATATCAATTAGATTGGATGTCATTCATATTGGACATCATTCTGATCAGCTATAGCCAGTGGCTTAAAATAAAAAGTTCATTATCATTTAGAGCCTGAAGTGACCCAGTGTCAGCCATTGGCACACACGTATGAACTGACCTAACTCTGGTGTCAGAACAAGTCATATTTTACCCTCCTGTACCACCAGAGTAAGCAGCACAGAAAATCCACAATGAAATGTATATCTACATTTAGTCTAATTAAAAGTTAGTTCAGTCCTTAGGATTTAGAAGATATGAAGTTTCATAAAAGAAAGAATAAAAAATGTCTGTGACTTCCACATTTACATGTAAATATTGTCTAACTTTTTTTTTTTAAACTCTGAAGTCTATGTCTATCTTATATAGTGATCTGGGTAAAGTTATAAACCAGGAAGGGTCTTCTTTTGCCTGGGCTCCATTGCTATTCCCAGTTTTCAATTCCAGTTAAGGGCTGGAGAAATAGCTTAGTGGTTAACAGCACTGACTGCTCTTCTAGAGGTCCTGAGTTCAATTCCCAGCAACCACATGGTGGCTCATTTGTAATGAGATCCGTTGCCCTCTTCTGATATGTCTGAAGACAGTTTCGGGTATCATATACATAAAATAAATAAATAAATTCCAATTAAAACTGTTTTCACTGATGCTTCTTAATCCTAGATTCAGGACTGGAAAGATGGCTCAGCAGTTAGGAACACTTACTGCTCTTCCAGAAGACCAGAGTCTGCCTTGCAGCAGCCACTACCACCTATAATTCCAGCTCAGGGGCATCCAATGCCTGGGATGCCTCCAAAACACACACACACACTTGTGTCATACATGTACACATGGGTGTAATAATAACACTCATGTAACAAATTGATAAGATTGGTTTCAGAAAGTCACCAGAGTTTATTGAACAAACAATCTCTTCCTTCCAGGACCAGCATATTTCTTTTAGTTGGATTCCCTGGTATTTCTGCCTTATACTTGTGGGTTGTTTCTAAATAACTTATTATTCTAGAGTTTCTCTGTATTTATTCAATCACAAAGTTTCTAAGATCGATGACTTTATTCCTATCTTAGCTTTATATAGCCTCTCTTCTGTACTTAGCCATGAGCAAGGGCATGTGTGAACCGACATATACTCACCCCCACACACACACACACACACAAGCACATACAGAAATACATGCGCGCGCACACACACACACACACACAATGACCTCTGTTCCACTCTTTAAACAGCCATTCTTGGACTATCTTTTCTGTGTTTTTCTTTTTTTAAACAAGCTTATTAATTTGATTTAATTTTTTTGTTTGTTTGTTTCACTGCAAGGTGTTAGTTTTAAGATCTGAAATGTAATACTCCGTTTTTAGGGGTTAATTTTCCAAGTTCCTGAATTACTTAAGAATACCCACCTACATAAGTACACATACCATGCACATACATACACACCCATAAAGTCAAACAGTTCCCCAGACATGTGTCTTTCTTTTGATGGGCTCAGTGGTGAATTTAAAACTTAGAACTTTCAGTAGCCCTGTTTCATTTGAGCATATTCTAGTCCTTGAAACCTGTCCAGGCAACCATCAGTCTGTCTCTTTCTATCATATTTTAAGCTTTGTAAACAATGAATATGCTTTTGGCTTCCAGGTTTTTTCTTTTCTTGTCCCTTTGAATTGTCTGCTTTACTCATCCTCAGATAATTTGAAATTTAGTGAGAGGAATGAACCTTAGCTCACTGTGGAGTCATGAAGTCAAGACATATGTGCAAGGAAATCCGTATGCCAAGGACTCAGATGCTGGCCAGAATAGATTGACTACTTGACTCAATGTTGTTTCCTGGGTCTCAGCTATGAATTAGACTTGGGTCAAGGTCATTGCTCTAAGTCATATAAATGTAACCAAACTGTCACGGGGACAACTTGTTTGATTATTATAAACTACAGACATAACTATCAATTAAACAAAGTGCTTTTTAAGGGGAGATAAATAAAAAATGTAAATGGACCAGTGTAACTCATTCAAACACATAAGTAAAGAAAATAATATAATGATAGAAACATCCCTTGTCATTTTAAAAGTGTCTTTTCCACAACAAAGAATTTTTATTCTGTGGAAAAGACTATTATTGTTTACCCTTTGCAAAAGAGAGGACAATGCATTGCATCAACCCTTCTTGCATCAACTGAAAAAGGTCGAGATAACTCTTAGGCTAAGGCTATCCAAGGGCCAGTTCTAGATTGTTTTCACTAATGTGACAGGAGCAATATCTTCTTATGCAAAGAACAGCAGAATATCCCTTTCCTGTATCATTCGAGTTACCCAAGTACTTGAAATTGTTACTCTCTTATAAAGAGGAATATGTTGTGCACATCCGGACCAAATTTAAATCTTATTAAAGGTATTATTGTGAATGTCCTATCTTATCCAACTTCGTAGTCAAGCTTTGCACAAATAGCAAAAGTTTCCTCTGTTAGTGGAGCTAATGAACAATGAATTGGTCAAAGAACAGGCAGAAATATCAGTAAGTGGAACAGTAGTGGTTTAGATAATTCAGGAACTTGAGAAATTAGACCCTAAAAACTAGTATTACATTCAAATCTTAAAACTAACACCTTGCAGTGAAACAAAAAATAATAATAAATCAAATTAATAAGCTTGTTTAAAAAGAGAAACACAGAAAGGATAGACCAAGAGTTTAAAGACTAGAACGGGGGGTCATTATTTCTTTCTTCAATATTTGAAAAACCACTGTAATAAATATTCTGGAAAGTCAATAAAAATCATATAAACATTGGTCCATTTTTTAATTGTCTTCTAGATTTCCCAGGAGTATTTCAAGAAGACAATAATCAAAGAAGGGGGCTCAGGATACAGACTACTGAGCCAAGAAGGAAGATAAACCTCTGGGCTCTTGCTTTCTGCGGAAGCTTACAGTTGAAAATACCTATCTTGCAGAGTGGAAAGCCTGAGCTGATGAATGCATTGATCACTGGGATTCACACTGAGAGGCTGACAGGAGAGCTTCTAAATGCTGAGTAGTCTGCTTCCCGCTCGATCCTCAAAGGTAGACCGTTGTCTTTGTGCATTCACTTCAAGAAGATACTGGGAAAAGAGGATCATAGTTGACAGTAATGAAGAATAGTCCACAGAGATGGACACCCAGGCCCCAGGACTTCAGCTGAGACACTGATGAACAATCAAGAAGAACACTGTGGAGATAATTGAGATGACTTCATCCTAGTGTTCCTTGGCAGCAACTTTGTGGAAGAAAATTTCCAAGTTTATGAAGAAAGCAATACCAAAACCAGAAAGAGTCCAGCAAAATAATTTAAGCTAGGTCTGTAGCACACCTCTCCTACCTAGGGTGGGACTGAGGCAGGGTTCACCACTGTAACAGCATGAGTAGAAACAGTAAAGTGGGGTCCAGTGGTCTCTTAAAGTTTCCTCTGGGGTGAAGTAAACCCATCAGGTTGGAGAATGAACAGTAGAACTAAAATCTGTGTTGAGAAGATACCAACAGCTCCCCAAAACAGGAGATGACATTCTAAAAGCGCTAGGAAGGACAAGCAAGGGATTGTGGTTTCCACTGATTCTATTGGTTAACCAGAGCCAGGCCTAAAGTCTGCTAGTTAAGCCTTCAGACATCTCTAACTAATATAAATTCTGTCTACACCCCTGACTAAATTTCTAACTGTTCTAAATTTCTAATTGTTGTAAACAATTTCTAACTGTTGGAGGGCAGGGGCATAGTTAAGGTGAGTGCCATCAGTTTCCAAAACATAAAAAACGTTACTGAAAGAACGGGAAAATTCAAGAAGTAGCTAGTCGTTACAGACATGGATGATTCCCTACATACAGTCAAAAATCATGTGTCACCTCTGAACTCCAAGACTGTCTGTAGTGTGAGTCAATCCCCGTGCCAATCAATCCCTTGAGAAAATTTACATTCAGTCGCTAAAATGGACAATGTAAAGGTTTAAGGCAAACCTTTCCCTGCTCCTCTAAAGTAATGCACAGATGATCGGTAAGGCAAATACTGGATCTTGGCTACCCTCTGGGCACTGAAGTCACAGTATTCATCTTCACGTGCTTACAGAAGGCTTACTTTACATGACAAAAATTTGGGCTCTCCTTTAATATAAGTATAAAAATATTTTGTCATGTTTTATGTTTGCTTCATTTGTTCCTTAAAGTTCAATGCATAGACACTGAAGTAGAAACTTCTGGTTCCTTGGAAAGTTTGTTATGTCAAATGTTGTTTTGCTGGGGCACACGTGAAAAGATGTCCTGCTAAAGCAAACAAGTGAAAGACTGTTTTCTGAAGCAGACACAGATGAAAGGATGTTTTGACATAGCAAACACGTGAGAGGACACTTGATGAAGACGTATAAATATGACCCCACAGACAGTAGGAGACGAACACTGAGCCTTGGTTTGGTTGGCTCTGTCTTGCTAGTCTTCACTAAATATACACATGTATTGGTTCATCTTACATAGCGTTGTTAAGCTCAACTTGTGATAACTTGCCCATTGAGAGAAACTCGCCCAAGAACTGCTCTTGAGGTTCCTGTAGCAGCTTGCTGCTTCTTCGGCCTCACCTTGGGCCAATTGGTGAGCCTGGCAGTTTCTTCAGGTCTGAACTACAGCTGCCTGGTGTCTGCCTGCTGAAAGGACTGGACTGTAGTTGCTAGGTCATATTTGGTGTTTGCTATGGGGCTGAACTCCTGCCAAAGATCCAGCTCGCCCCAAAGAACTATTGCTGAACAGGTCCACTTCCCCCACATCCTCTTTTCTACTTGTAGGTTGCAAAAAATTTATTCCTACAGACACAATAACAATAAATAATTAATTTAAAAAGATCCCATTTGGGTTTTTCTAGGTAAACATTATAAAGAAATCATATTTCTAAACTTCACACTACTAGAAAAACACTTAGAGTTTATAAATTATCAGAGAGATTTAATTACTATATTAAAATTTTCACAATCAGTTTGTAAACATTAAAATATTGTTTCTGGGTCAACAGGTCATATTTCTGGGTCCTATTACAATAGGAAACCCAACATAACAACAAACTATCACTTAATCTCTACCTATGTAACTAATTTTGAAATTCTAAAATCACATATATTTAAGTTCATGCTTTCCATATTTAAAACAAAAAAAAATGACAAAGTCTAGGGAAATATAAATAGGCTTAAAAGTTGGCCAAATGTTGCATGTGGGAATGGAGATGTGGCTTGATGATTGAATACACTGGCTGCTCTTGCAGAGGACCTGGGTTTGGTTCTTGGTACCTACATGATGGTTCAGATCCCTTTGTAACTCCAGTTCCAGGGGATCCTGTGTCACCCTCCTCTGCCCTTTTAGTAACACCAGGCATAAAAGTGGTATACATACATGCATGCAAGCAAAACATCCATACACACAAAATAACAATAAATTGATCTTAGAAATTGCAGGGTTTGCTGCCTCCATTTTTGCTTAGAATAAAAACTCCAAAAAAAAAAAAGTCAGTTATATTTGGTTTTATAAATTAATCTTATAAGACAAGATTTTAATATTAAGCTCCTTATCATGCATAAAATAACTTACTACTCCTTAATATGAGTTTGTAAAAAACAAAAAAACCCACAAATGCTTACTTAAATAATAAATTTTGCATGAATGCATCATATTGATTTGGCAATTTTGCAACCACATTTTATACAAGTATTTAAATGTAAGGAAGAGAAGATTATAGTAAATTTGATTTCTACTTCTATCAACAAATAGTTGACTTCAAACTTAACATGCCTGTCTATGTCCAATGTCTTCCCTCCTCCTCTCCTCACCCCAAGGTACTGTGAATAAACCTGGGGCCTTGGATATATTAGGCAACTGATCATTCTTGCCACACAAGTCCTCCTGTACATTACCAAATTTGGATTGTTTCCCTTAATAAATTCAACAGGCCAAAAGTCCAATGCTTGTCATATAAGTGTAATTGATTGAACTATACTATGACCATGTTGACTTTGTAATTACTGATTACACTTCTAAAATACACAGTTGTAAATAACATATATAGATAAAGTCATTACTGGTAAAAAAAAAAAATCTTTTGCCTGTGTATTTTGTTGGGGACAGATTAGTGTCTTTTGTCAATCACGTTTTCATTTGCTCTCTATTGGATCCGCTACTGACAACAGGTGCTTAAATGTAAGCTAAGTCTGTGAACACAGCTTTGTAATGACTGAGGATACCATGACCAACTTAAATAGTAACTCATTACATTGCTGATGGGGTTTCATAAGTCAACCTATAAGGAGAAATTCCTTAGGACTTCCTGTGGTTTTTGAGTAGTCATGTAACTTTAAAATGAAATATAATCATGTATTAAAATATTACAATAAAAACGTGATCTATATTTTGTGGTGTTTGGTAACATTATTGATCATCCCTGAGCTTGATGTCATAAAAGACTATTTACTGTTTGAAGAGATTCTGAGTATTTGGAATTTGGAGGAATAATATATACCCAAATGCAGTCTTTCTTCAATTTTATTGTGTTCCAATTACAGCCATGGTATAGATAACTTGTGTGTATGCTATATTTCTCATGGAGAGAGAAGAATGATGTCAGATGTGTTGATACGTCAGAGAAGCCCACTCTGCCATCTCCCAGTTACCATAAGGACACCCTTAGAACAAACTGCACTTATGCACATAAGCGCCTATGTTTTTCCCTTCTTGTTTCCAGTGCCAGTGGTTCTGACCCGAGGAGACAGAGCAGGGGAAAGACCAATAGCTCTGACAACTGAAATATCAGGCTCTGGTCTGACTCAGACTGCAGCTCTATATATGAAACAACAGAGGCAAGTTCTTGTCTAATTCACAGGGCTTTTGTGTCCTTACACTGTTTATCAATCAGTAGAATACAAAATAGAGCGACGCCTATATAAAGGTACTATTAAATATTTTCACATAAGAATAGTTCTATTTCCAGCACGTTGGAGGCAGGGGATTGGAGATTTTGGGGCCAATCTATACTACACAGCAATAGGCTGTTTCCAAAAATTGAGGAAGGACTTTGGGGCTTTTGTCCTATCAGCCAACTTTTCTTTGAGCTGGCATTGTGCTTTGAAGGGAGAGAGGAATGACAGGGGGGGGGGGGGGGAGACGAGCCAGGATCTGTGATTTTAACTGCTCTCTTCCAATAAGTATGATCAGCATATTCATTACAGAATTCACTGTGGAGCTTTCAGGGTCACGGCAATTTCTACAGTTAAAATATCATCTTACTAGGAATTCTCCAACAGGGACATGAGAAAAATGTGCATAAGAGAGTTCTTATAAAGAAGAAAACTATTGAGCTGGTTTCAAAGTAGCTTAACCATTATTGCTGCCATTAATGAAACTCATTAAAATGGCTGCCATTAGTCTGTCTGGATGTTTCCACCATAATTCAATTTTAATTAACTCGATCATTATTTTTAACAATGCTAATAAACACGCTATGCTACACCCTTATTCTAACCTGACTCTTTCAGTACAGAATTTAGAGGTTCAGACCTTTCTCTGCCTCTCTTCCTCAAATTGCTATGGTGATACTGAACAAATTATGTCATTAAACTCCAGTAATTACTGTTTTTACCAATCAGTCTTTTGTTAGCAACCTTCAATATTTTTATGTTCCAAGTGGGTTTTAACTACCCTCTTGCTGATGCCAACTCCATGTCACAGCAGCCAAGAGCTATGGTATGAATAATGCATATGCTACGTACATATGACAAATACATAGGGTCAAGAGTTTTGTAATATATTCATGAATGGCAAGCGGTTGCAACCCTTTGGAACAAGGAGATTGTTTCAAACAGAAGTGCTCACATCTCACTTCAGTGTACAACAGAATCTGGATGTTACTATGAGTGTTATGAAACTTTGAAACTGCAAATTTCAAAGTCTTCGTAAGTGTTTTTGCAATGAGGTAAAGGGTGACACCAAGAAGGAGCAAACATAAACCCTTCAGAAATGTCATCAGTGCAGTTACATCCATGAAATGGCTCCCAACAGGCAAAACCTCTTTATTCAAAATGCTCTGATAGACCGTAGGCATTTTCGATAATTTTTAGCAGCAGTTTCTTGAATAGTCATTTTTCCACTTTATTTTTGTCTCATATAACATTATTTTGATCAAAGGCAGACCATATATACATCCACATATGTAGCTGACATATGCCACATAGCCTAGTTATATAGTGTGCTAAACTATGCAGTTTGTTTTAAACCTATCTAAGATGCTCCACAGCAAATGACATAATGACACATTTCTCAGTATATACCTCTATTGTTGACGATGTAGGCCTAAACATGTATATACATGTGTGCATGCATATATTTGTGCATATATATGTATATATACACATATATGAATACACACACAGAGACACACACACACACACACACACACACACACACACATATATATATATATATATATATATATATATAATATATATATATATATTGGTTTTTATTACATTGTATTCTCCCTACCAGAGACTTTCTCTCCAAGTGTTCAAGCCCATGTTCCAATAAAGGCATAGGAGTCTCTTCAGCTGCTCAGAATTACTAGAGTCATGATGTTACCAGGTAAAATTGCTTTCAACTTGAAGCTTACAATTGCACATGAATTGAGATGCACAGGGTCTGACACATGGAATATATTTTAATAGAGACTCCCATTAATCTTATCATTAACCCACACAACATTCTCCATAGTTCCTTCCATCTGAACTCACAGAAGTGTCCATTTTGTTCATTTTCAAAATGCTTTAAAGACTTGAGTTCCCACTGTATGGTGTTACAAAAGCAGATTTTCATTGATCATGGAAAGACCAAAATGATCACCACAGTTGATATAAACATTAGCAGCAAGTGCTAAAAAAAAAATAAATTTTAAACATAAAGGACAAAGTTATGTTTAAACTTAACTATGTTTAAGAGGTTGCTTGCGAGACTTATAAATTTAGTCAAAGATCAATTCTATCTAATTGAAGAAATCAAAATCTTCCCTGTCTTAGTTTTGTTTCCTAATGCTATGACAATATCTCCAGACAAAATCAACTTAGGGAGGAAAGAGTTTAGCTCACAGTTCTAGGTTCCAATCTGTCATAGCAGAGAAGTCACAGTGGTTGGAGCTGGAGGAAACTGACCATATTATACCCATAGTCAGAAACAAAGAACAGTGCCTGCCTGCCTGTGCTGACTTCATTTCATCCCCTCTTCTGCAGTTCAGAATCCCTGCATAAGAATTGGTGCTACCAACAGTGGACAGTTCTTCCCACCTCAATTACCAACCAAGATAATCCCCACAGACATGATGGAACAATCTGACCTATGCAATCCCCTCATTGAGACTTTCTTCATAGGTGATTGGAGATTATATCAAGTTGACAATTAAAACTATCATAAGCCCCAGTTTCCAAGGTAGTTCCTAATGTACACACACTAGTAACGTATATGCAACATTTTGTTTAAATGACTCTATAAACAAATCACTAACTGAATTTCCTATCGCATCTTTGGAATTCATCTAGTTTCATTTTATCTTTTCTCTATTACTCAGCCCCATTTTATTCAGTATTCCAACAATAACCTCCATTTAACACAGAGAAGGGAGGGTTTCTAGAAATGGCAGTTGCCTCCCACACAAACTGCTTTCATGCTGGAATGCTGCTGACTACCAGGACAAAATGCCCAGGATGGCTTTCCCTATAAAACCTGGCTCTAATTCTCTCCTAAATGGTGATGAAGCTCATTATAGTCTTTTATGTTCCCAGCAGGATGTGGGAACATAACTCCCAACTTAAGACCCAGGAGTATAAGTCCAGGGGTGAGTCACCCGTTAGGACCGCAGTACATGTAATTCCCTGAGACCAAACAGCTGAGACGAGCTGTGAATGGGGCCTGAAAAATAGGTTTTCCAGACCTATTTCTCATGCTTTTTTCAAAAATGAAAAGAAAGGAAGGAAGAAAGAGGAAGGAAGGAAAGAAAGAAAAAAAGAAAGGAAAAGGAAAGAAAGAAAGAAAGAAAGAAAGAAAGAAAGAAAGAAAGAAAGAAAAAAGCTATCTACTAATTTCAGTGACAGAGGATGGAGGTCAAAGCCACAGAGGTGGCATTGTGTCATAGTTAACAAGGGAAAAAATAAATACTCTCGAAATTAAAAAAGAAAGTGGGGGGGGGTGTTCATGGTTAGGAAGAAAAAGAAGACATTCATGAGCCAACAGGAAACAAAGTCTACGGTGAGCCTGGAAGACAGCAGTATTCCTGCTGTTTATGGTACCCTGCAAATGAACAAAATCTTCCCAGGAGATGCACTTTACTGCAGCAACACATTCCTGATTACTGTCATTGAAAGGATGAATCAATTTCTGCATTGTTATGCTGCGATGAGACCCCAAATACCAATAAGTGAGAAACTTAAACTTATGTAGGATACCACTCTTGAGATATTTTTCTTCTCCTTTGTGTCTCTAATGTAAGATGTTCAATTGCCTTAGGATAAGAGTGGTACAAGAAAGACAATAAACAAAGCACCAGAAACTAGATCCCAAAGGCTGTGCCTCAGGGTAGCAGAAATATTAAATAAGCTCAAGACTCAGGGATAACCAAGGGTAATTGAAATCTGGAGACAGATTCTGGCTCTGTTCTAGAAAGAATTGCCTAATATGGAGAACAGGGCTGATGAAGAAGAGGTCCTAAAGAGAAGATAGATGATGGTACAATAGTCACACACAGTCTCTCTCAAGGATGGCTGGTCCTTGGATAAGTGCATGCCTGCCTGGCCATCCCAGGAGCTGCATGGGAACCAAGGCACTGATAGCCTAATCTGCATGTCTGCCAGCCACACATCTTGTGTGATGGAACCTACTAGCTCTCACCTGTGAGACCTTGTGATCTCTCAATTGTTCCATACTCTCTACTTGTCCAGCATGAAACAATGGCACCTGTTCACGAGTCAGTTCTTACATAACTTCACTCTGCCTTTGACGTGGAAAGTCCTTCTAGTGCACAATTAACAAATAGGCCCATGGTTTAGCTACCCTCATGAATAAAATCAGACATCATGTCCATGGCACAGACTTTGATCTTCATTTGTAAGGGGCTTCCTTTTTCTTCTTTTGTAACATAGTCAAGTGTTGCAAAAACTGATGCTGTGCAGTTGGTATTCCACATGATCTGATTCCAGAGGCAACAGATGGGCTGTTCATGTTTGTTGTGTAAGTGCTCTGGTGGACATGATTATTCAAGGCCTTCATATGTATTGTCTTATTGTTTCTTCAACATTGTGAAGCTAGCAGAAATAATTTTCAAAGACACTGAATGTCACATCAAAAGTTTCCTGGGGAGAGAGCAATAACTCAGGAGGAAAATCTAAGTCTAATTCTGCAGTAGGCCAGTCCATGTTTCTTTCCTAACCTTTACAAGTCTTTTCATCAATGGGCATTAAAGCACAGTCTTTGCTGTGAGCATCAACCATATGGTGCTTTGCTTCTACTGTCTTAAAGAATTTCTTTGACACTGTTTTTTCTTTTTTTCATCACCACTAAGTCAGTTGTTTCTTTTCAGATCAAACTAAAGATCATCTCATTTCAAGGTCTTTTGAACAAAATCTAAGATTTGCTTTGGCAGTTTGACAAAGCATCATAAAGAAAATGTACAGTGAGACAGCTATAAATATACAAGGATGCCATCAGAGAGGACTCTGGCATGCCACACAGACAGTCCTGACCCAGACACCTGCAAACAACTTTCTTACCATACTTGTGAGAGAAAGTAGATGAAGGACTAGAATTTTAGAGGGAGGAAGCAGTCTCCATGTGAGCCTATATCTTGGTAAGCAAACATCCGGGAGCAGAAGTGGTAAGAGGCTCAAAGTCCATCCAAACAGCCAGTGCCCAGGGCAGTCCAGCAAGCTAATTTAACAGCCAGAGGCCAAGAGGCATATGCACTGTGTAAGGAAGGAATATGGAGGCAGGACAGATGTCTAACATCATGTACAGAGGAAAAAATAGTTCTCAGTTATGGCTTGCCTTTAGAATGCCCCTCAAAGGCTCATATTTTGAAGGCTCAGTCCCCAATGCAATGCTCCCAGGAAGAGTATGAAAAAAGAAGACTGGGTCATGAGAGATGTGACCTCATTAGTGGGCTGATTTGTGATAGATTTGTAATTTGAAGGTATTTAGTGAGAGTTGATGGTAATTTGCAGCATGAAGCCTGAGGGAAAGTGAGTCAGTTGGAAGCCTGACTTAGAAAGGTATGTCTTGCCTTTGCTCTCTTCCGTTTTGCTCTTTGGCTACAATGAGGTGAGCAACTTTTCTCTAATGTGTACTGACTGCCATGATGGTTTGCCTCACCACAGACTAGAGATGACAAAGCCATGTGACCACAGAGCAAAGCTCTGAAACTGTGGACCAAAGGGAGACATTCTGTCCTTGGGGTTGATTTTCTCCAATACTTTATCACATCAACAGAAAGCCAAACCAATATATCCTCTCACTTTGGCTGTGAAACTCTGAGCGAGTATAGACAGGCTATCTGGTGGCTGAGAACTCCCGTGGCAAAGCTGTTTTCTGTAAGTCTGTATGGAAAGGTAGTCACTAGCAACTCATCTTAAGAAAGCAAATTAAAGTGTCAATGAAGACTATGCTGTCCTCTGTGTAAGCATCATTGTTCCCATATACAAACAGCAACAAGCAGACATTTTTATTGTACAGTACACAAATTATAATAGCCAAGAACCCTCCAGTATATATTTTTAAGTTTTTATAAGTTGTTTGGAGAGGCAGGACTGAGAATTCAATCCAGAAAATAATAAAGAACATTTAATTCTCACTATGAATACATCAGTATGAAAGTCGGCAAGACCTTCAAAAGGGAAATTTGGAAGAAATGTCTACTCCTGTCCAAACCTGCTGAGAAGGCTTAAATCAAGAAGGACTTGATTTCTTTTTTCAGTTGCTGCCTCTTCCTCCATGGGGAGATGTTTATGTTGAGGGGTTCCAGGAGGCTGAAATCTAGGAGGGACTGCATGTCCAGAGGTGGGTAGGAAGTGAAAGAGGAAGAGGTAATTGGAGGAACTACAGATGCATCCAGCAGAAAGACCAACTAGAAAGGCTCCTCTAGTATGTGGAGAATTTAATTCAGATTGTACCTTCTTGTCTTTCTAATATCTTTCATTGTATTAAGTTTAAGTTTTGTTTTCTTTTAGGTGGCCATAAAAACAAATTGCAGAATTTGGATTTCTGTGTCATCATGCCTTATAGGACCCTTACTTCATGCCTGTTGTGTAGAACCCCTCTCTTCCGCAGCCTTCATGGATACCACCATGAATTAACCATGCTTCAGCACAGTGCTCTGCTCTCCTGTTATTTACTAACATCCTATTTTACTTGCTGTATAACGTCGCACTTTGATAGTAAAATCATGCTGAGCTAAAGTGAGTATGAGGAAAGACTTCTGTTATGTTTGACCTAGAGAGAATAGAGCTTTGTTACAAAATAAGATAGAGGCTATGCTCAAGGAGAATAGTTCGCCTGAGCACATGGTGGTTCTGACTGAATGGTGATCCACTCCCACTACACACACACACACACACACACACACACACAGGAGCTTCTTCTCCTGGGAGCTTTTCCTTCTCAGCTGTTGGCGTGGAGCAGTGTGTGTTTTTCCCAAGACCAGTCCATTCTCACCAATTCAACTTCAATCTTGGCAAACCTACCATAAGCTTCTACAAGCCAGCAACACTGAAACATTCACCCTGTGAGCCCCCACATGCACCAGTAGTTATGAATTCATAAAGTCAGGTTGGGTAATTGGTTCTCTAATGGGAGTCTGTTGGCTGGCCACTGTCATGTATATGTATATTAGAGCCTGTGACTGGAAGACAAGTGAATGTATTCTTATGACCCTCTATGAAGTATATGAGACCTCAGACATTAATGCATTGTGTAGAGGGCACTGTGACCAAAACATGGAAATTCCAATGTGCAAATAGGGTTAGCCAAGCTTTGCTCAGTGACCCTCTGTGAGAGAAAGACTGCAGGAAAATGACCAGGACTGGGTGTTTGTTTTCTCCCAGGGAAAGAAGAGCATCTTCCATCTTTAGGAAGCAAAACAGTAAAGGTTCAGAGTTTCAGAGTCCTGGGCTATGAAGTCAGCTGACAGGGAAGCCAATGATGACCCGACCAACAGCAGCGCACTGGCCAGCCAGGCTTGAGTAACACTGGAGCAGGTCAGACCCCTGGGAATTTGGTGAATGGTTGAGTAACAGGACGCAAGAATCGAGCCAAAACTCAGAAGAATAAACAGTGTGAGATCATTCCTTCGTGAGATTCTAACAGAGTACACAGTTGTCAGTGAATAGCGTGTTTTGAGAAAAAAAATTAGTCATCGTTCCATCTTTTAAGGTGATTGCAGTTTCTGAGAGTCTAGCTCCAGATTAGGCTTGAGGATCACCTCTGATAGTCTCCAGTTAATGAGAGGGAACTTTGCTTCTGTCCTATCTCACCCCCCCCCACGGTTTGTTCTCATTGTGATATTCACCGTTCTTCCTAGCACTGACATTATTTATTCTCAACAAGGCCCTTCCCTGGCTCAAGGGGAGGGGGTGGGAGGATGGGTCGTGACAGAATCATGACCTCTTAGAGTCCTAAAAGTCCTAAGTCACCCAACCCCCCAAATGGCTCTGAGATATATATTATCAGCTTGGGCCATGACTACACTTCTAGATACTCCAAGCACTTTAAATAGCTTTACTTGGTATAGTATTGCCTCCTTATCCAAAGGAAATTGATTTTAAAACTTCCAGCAGATGCCTGAAATTGAAGACAGTACCAACCCCTAAGCACATACATATGAACCTATTATGCATACATACAAGCCTATAATGAAGTTTAATTTGTAAATTAGAAAAAGCAAAAGGTAGATGGTAGCTAGTGATAGCAAAAATTATAACAAAGTACTATAATAAAATCTCATCACTTGGGCTTTGGAGCCATTAATGAGTAATGAAGGGATCTCGGAACACAGCACTACAGTGCTATGATAATCAGTCAGATAACCAAGTGTGCTTGATGACAAACAGGTGAATGACATACAGAGAACATGGATGGCCTGTGTCCTTGGCAGGATGGAAAAAGAAGACGTAACATTTTATCATGCTACCCAAATGAGGTGCTTCACTTGAAATTTGCTATTCATTACTGTTATTTTCCTCTTAATATTTTCAACCTGTAGTTGACCATGGGCCATTGAAACATCAAAAAGGCTAAAATTAGATACAACGAGAGAGAACTGAACGCATAACATTTATTTGAAATTGCTTTATATAGACAAAGCCATTCTTATGGGGGAAAATAATTCCATGGAAGTATTAAAAATATTAACAAATTAAAATGGTAATGGATCATTGACCCATTACATATTGTTCATAAGGGATATAAATTGGGAATATCACACTAACTCCATCAATCCATTGTCGTCCCCAGAGAGAATCATATTGTCAGGCTCTCTCTTCAGGTTCCTGTGAGGCACAATGCCTAAATATAGGTATTTTTGCATCCAGTATCTATTCAGACACCAAGATACAACTGATTGCATTAAAACAAAACAGAGCCGAAGTGTAAGCCGCAGACCTGATGGCGGACTAAACAGAGCCGCAGGTCTGTCGGCTGAGTGAAGCAGCACCGCACAGCGTTGCCGCTTTGACTGGCATTTGCGCGTCAGCCGCTCTGACGCGGCAATCCAAGATGGCGGCTGCTTAGGCTCTGGTAGTAACTACCAGTTGCACTTTGGAATTTGGCTCCAGCCCCTCCAGAACAGGACATGCAAATGAGGTACCACGAACCTGGCCAATCACCCCCTCCCGGGTGGGGTATGCTGAAGTGTATGCATATGAGGCACTGCAAATTGACCAATCGAGCACCTCCATGTGCTTTGCCCCACCCAGGGCTATGGGTATATAAACAGCCCGTTCTGGGCATTCGAGGTCTCTCCCAGAAATCTAAAAGAGCGCTTCCAATAAAGGCTGTTGAGAAGGATCCGGTTTGTCACGTCTTCCTTGCTGATCTAGCGGGGGCGCGACACCGAAGTACTACAATAATAACAAAACAAGCCAGAGCAGATACATAAGATCTAATAAAGACCAAACAGATAATATCATAATGAAATTAATAGAAACAGAAACTTGGGTTATCGACTGATCCTCACACCATATCAATATCAGCTGATCACAGATAAGTTACTATGTAAGGAGGGAAAAATATTAAAAACCAAAGACTCTTGGAAAAACTGACATTTAAAACACCGGCTTAGCACTTTGAAACTCATACCTTAATTTCTGAGCAAACAGAAGACTGGGCTATCTCCATGCGCGGACACACAGAAATCACAGGAAACAGAATGTCCATCCTGAAGTCAGTTCTCTGTAGCTATGAGAAGCTCAAGCTAGGCCAGCCAGGGTGTGCGCTGCCTATTCTGAAAGTTAGGAATTTTTGCCAGTAGCAATCTGTCATGCCCAAACCAGTACAGTTCCGGTCTTCCTCCTTTTGACTTTGTCTAATAACTAATATCTACAAAAATAGATAAATAAAAAAGCAGAGGCTTCTCTCCACCCAAGAGACCCGTGGTTTGTGTAAGCATTGGCACCAGCATTTGCTTGGACTTTATCTGTGAGACTCTGAAATCCAGAAAGCTCATCTTCCTCACTCATGGGCAGCACCCAGAGAGCCTGCTCAGCCCTTTTCTACTTGCTTCATAGAGAGAAGGCCTGCAGAACCTGCATCCTTGATTAAGTGCTTCCTGCAGCCTTGAGACTCAGTATGAAGGACTTCTGAGCAAACCTCCTGCCACAGCTCTGAGATGCTAACCGTGTCCATTCTGTTCCAAATGCAACAATTTCCTGGACTCAGAGGTGTTGCATAGGAAGAGGTATTCCGAAATCAGAAACAAACAAAAGCAAAGCGTGGGGTTTCAGGTTTCTCTCAGGCCTCTAAGTGTGAATGGCAGAATTGGTGGGAGACTTCCCATAATATCTGGACAGGAGACCTCATGCCACCGGATACTGCTAGTAATGACTAATGCGCACTAGTCGTCCCCTGAAGGGTTCTCAGTCAGGAAACGCCCTCCTGCTTTCTTGGAAAGTTGGGATCATTGCCAGGTTTTAAAAATCAACAGTAAGAAGCCACTCCAGCCTGAAAGGTTGTATTATGTCCCGACCACACAGGGAGCACCTTGACAAACATTACTCAACTGAGGTGCTTACCTCAGTGTCACCCTCCTTAAGGGAGCTTAGAATTGGCAAGCGAAATATGGCAGAGGGGGAGGAAAGGAAGGATCCATGGGTTAGAGAAAGTTCCAGAAGATGTATTTGAGGAACACAACAAGCAAAAGCCACATCTCTGAGCCATATTTGATGGCAAAGACTAAAAACAATTACATATTACATACAACATGCTTTAATGCTACTAGTATTTAGTATGTAATAAAGTAAAAACACTTAGCAAAACTGCATATTATTATGAATACTAGTTTATTAGAAGTATATCACTAATGCTGAATAATATTCATATCTCATACATTTTATGTGAATTTCATATATATTCACAGCCAATGGCTTCATTATTAAAAGATACATCAGCATTAAAATACATATTTCTACTAAGCAGTATGCCTGTTTTGGTTTGTTTTAACATTTTGAATATAGGCATCAAAAAAAAAAGGATTTCCATCAAATAGTCATAAAACATCTCAAAATGATTAAAATGGGCTGAGGCCCAAGAAAGAAATACGACTGGACTCGTGTATTTGGAAAATGTCGGCTGGTAGATGCATGAATTCTGAATAAAGAGATGTCATTAAACCACAGTGGCCCTGACTGGGTTACTTCCTGTTTGACAAAAGCCTGGAGGAGCTCTCTACCCCACTGTGTCCTTGTCCACTCATCCTAGAAAACCTAAGAACCTCTGGGTCCTAACGCTCCTATGAGGCATGGTTTTACTTCCCACTATGAGTTTTATTTCACAGTGAGATTATGCTTAGAGCACCCCACCTTGGAGTGGCTTAGATGGCGTATAGAGGACTCCTCATCTAACACATGAAGAGTCCTGACTGTTCCAGCAGACACTGCCAGTCAAAGAATTAATTATCTGTCACCAGCATAGGTAGATAGCTCAGAAAAAGCCCTAGAGACAAATATAACGTAGTAAAAGAAAAAGAAAGTAAAAGGTAGCCTTCATGGGGACAACAACAACAACAAATGAACGGGGGTGGAGTAGCACAGTGTGGTAGTTTGAGGGAGAATGGCTCTCATGGATACTTAACTATCCAGTCACCAGTTTGTAGAACTATTTGGGAAGGATTAGGAGGTGTGGCCTTGTTGGAAGAGGTTTATCACTGCATGCAGACCTTTTGGGTTTAGTAACCCAAACCTTTCCCAGTTAGTTTTATCTGTCTCCTGGTTGTAAATAAAGATACAAGCTCCCAGCTATTGCTCCAGCACCATGCCTGCTTCCATGACTATTGCTCCCCACCGTGATGGTCATAGACTCATCCTCTGGAACTGTAAGTTCCAAATGAATCCTTCGTTGCCTTCATCATGGTATCATATGACAGCAACAGAAAGGTAACCAAGATACTCAGTAATGACATCAAGCTGATCCTTGGGATTCTGTTGTGGGTCTCTCTTTGTTTTTGTCTGCTTGTTTGTTTGTTTGGGTTTGGGGTGAGGGTAGTTGGTTTTGGTTTTGTTGGTTTTGCTTTCACTCAGAGGCTTGGGAAGGACCAGCTGTGTTTGTCTAATAAAGAATCCAGAGGGTCTAAGGGATGGCTCAGCAGGCAAAGGTGCTTGTCACCAAATCTGATCACCAAAGTTTAGTTTCCAGCAACCACCGAGGTTGAAGGAAAGAACCATCTCCCACAAGTTGCCATCTGACCTCCACACATTAACCATAGCATGCATGCCAAACCTCTACATAAATTAAAATATATTTTTTAAAAATAATCTAGTAGTTATTCCATTTTTAGCAACAACACATTTTTATGGCAGAATTAGGTGCCTACTATGAATCACTCTGCCCCTAAGTTAAGGTAGAAAGACTGAGGTCAGCCCCCAGAGAGAAAGACAGAACTTAAAATGTTAAGATGACTGGGGTCAAGGGGGCTTGGATTTCAGAGTAATGTAAAATGCCAACAAAGAACAGAAAGTGATAAGAAACAGTTCTGATTGAATCAATCAGCTAGAATAACTTTGCAAACAGGAAAGATGCGAGCAGGGTCTAAGTGAGGGGCACAGATTCTCTCTCAAAAGTCACTGAAAAGTAGGAACTTATATTACAAAAGGGAACGATGCTCACCAAAGAAAAGTGAAGCAAAACTTAGGAAATTTTAAACAGGTTTAAACAAGTAGAAGGGTTATGACACAAAGGAGAGATCCTGCTTTCCCAATCCAGGAGAAGAAAGTGAGATCTAGACTCTAATTACAATGGTGTAAGGGAGAGAGAGCCCAAGAGTGAGAGCTAGCTCACCTTTTAAAATACTCATCTGGGCCCATCCCTTGGGAAACCAAGATGTAGAAAGATGTTACCAATCAACAGAACCCAGTCTCTATAGCAGGGCAGGAGAGAGAGGAGCTGTCCTGGTGTCTAGCCTCTGGTGTTGAGATTGTATGAATGACAGTTAAGTTGGTCTGGAAGGTATTATGGCTTTACAGCTAGCTGTGTTCCCGAGTCCTTCTGAAAACAAGTTTCTGTCCATACAGCTATTCATATATCTCATGCCCTTAGAAATAGAAAGGAATAACATATATATACACAGGAATGTGTGTGAGAGGAAGAGGGGGGGCCTCCCTCTAAATGATGCTAGTCTATGTCTCAGCGAAGCACCCCTAAAAGTTTATGGTTTGCTTATAAAGCCATAATGACACCTATGATGGTGGCAAAAACCTCTCTCTACTTTGACTAGGGAGACCCTGACAGATTAGCACCCCTGTGTTCTCTATTCCCGCTTCCTGGAGACAGTTTCAGCGTCCAGCTGTGGCTCTGAACAGTACAGGATGAAATGTTTTTGTCACTGTAAAAAAAAAAAAACGCTAATGTGTTGATAGTAAACATTTCCACGTGAAGTTCTGCCAGCTTTTACCCTGATGGATGATAAAGTAAAACACAACCATCTACTAAAATAGCAGCGTATTTGAGAGGAGGAAAAATTCCAACCTAGAGTGATTTTGACTGCAGGAATAAACATTTCAGACATAATAAAATTTTAATATGGAAATGTTGACAGATGAAAGAATGCTAGGGAACTCAAGATAATTAAGTTATACGCATGTCATCTGATTTGTATTTCAGAATCCCTGGGCCTTTTGCTTAACCCTCTACATCCACTATCTGAAAGGCCATTGTCCAACTCTCTGTCAGAGTCCATCTTGAGAGAGAGAAAACTGACCATGCAGGAAGAGATCTCACACAGCCCTTCGTTTTCTAGGTGAAGGTTACTGACTCGAATTCTTTGGGATGATGACAATCTCCCCTCCATCCTGGAGGTCAAGTGAGCTAGTTCTGAAATTTATCTAACAAGAAGGTCAATTTTTTTTTCTAAAATGTTCCATGTCAGGAAATCCATAAACTCGTAGATTCTGGAGTACTATTTCCCCTGGTGGAAGGGGTCTTCAAATTCTTGGTCGCTATCTCTATACAATTGCCATCTGCTCTCATGCCAGCTCTGGATCACACTCCCTTGAATCATGGTGGGCTTACACTCCATCTACTTCACCAGCACATGACCTCTGTGTCAGCCATCTCCTGCAAACCTGCTCTCTGGAACATTTATTTAAATTTAAATATATTTACTATGGTCCCCAGGATCTTGTCTGTCAGGCAATCCAACACATCAGAGGTGGCTTCTACCCAGGGGAGACAACACAGTTTCCTGCTGCAGCTTCTGGGCTATATATTGACAATATCACATTGCATGCATCACTACCTCCAGGCCTGGGCTCACTGGAGCCAGGCTGTGTCCATCTTTAGTTGTAACATACCTTCCAAGGATCTAGTCTTCCAAAATGGCAATTCCTCAAAGACAATTTCTTTTTGACTTTTAAGCAAACATAAGTTATACTAGCAATGAATGAGGAAAAAAAAAACTCACTTTAAAATTTCCTTTACTTTAATTGCTGACCGTGGTTTAATGCACAGGTTGGACGGGGCAGCAGACTAAACGTTTTCCAGGATTTTGTTATGCAATTGTTACAATGCTCAGAGAAAAGTTCCAATATTATTCTCATTTCAAAGATGATCAACAAGGCTCAGGGCAAGTAAGGAACTTTTCCAAGGTGCTTACTGTGGAGATTTACCATTTCTCAAATGGATAAAAAAGAATTCACTGTCATTCTGCCACCTAAATCCACCACTGTGAAACACCCTGATGTGTTGGTGTTTCTAAGTGTCCCCTGTAGTCAGGCAACTTACCATGATGTCTGCCTGTCACAATTCAATCAGAAAATGTTAAGTAACAACTTTAATGTATGGATTAATGTGTAGATGGGTTCACACCTGGAAGAACTATTAGCAAGGGGGATCTTTTGGAGGGAGTGGGTCACCATGAGCTTGTGTCTGAAGGGCACATGATACCCTTGAACCCTTCCTCTTTGGTTCTGTCTCCTTCCTCTCTGTGCTGCCATAAGCTCCCTGGAGTGAGATTCTGTCTGTGCACATACAGGTCCAGAAGCAACAGAAGCCTTGATCCAAATAAATCCTAACTCCCTAATGCTTTCTAGGGTATTTTGTCCTAGTGATGAAAAGTCACTGACTGTACCTTTCTCTCAGCACTGCACAGGAGAGGCTCACTTCACTGGTAAGCAGGGGTATTGTATTATTATGTAGTTATGCATTTATGTGCTTCCAGTAGCCTGTCTTGTACATTCAGGATTTTCACAGAACCTCTGGCTCAAAAAAAAGCCTGAGTCCTGGCTCTGATCTACAAAACCTGCCAGTCTGTGCTCCCAACAGGTGGTTTCTCTATGTAACAGGATGTTGGACACTAGCCTAGTCCCTTAACCTTCCAAAATCTGTGCTTCAGTTTGTAAAATGAGATTAATACCCTTAACAAGTATTGACAAAATTAGGGGCGACCATGCAAAACCCCTTCCTGGGTGCCCGATGCAGGTCTGTGCTCACCAGGTAACATTGTATGCGTTCCCAGTAACCACTCCCCTTTAGGTCTATAAATGTGTGTTAAAGAAGAGGGTTCTATGAGTTTATCACCAAGGTTCACTCAGTTCATCATTGTAGACATAAGACTATATGACTGCAAGATCATTTTGAAAGATGTTAGAAAATTATCAATGAAGTCTCATGATATGGAAGCAAAACTTGGAAAGATTTGCCCATGGTTCCATGGGCGAGTGAATTTTCCCAACTCTTTACTCAAAACCTCCTCCGGACACAATGCAGGTGAAACCAGCTTTCCTCAGTCAACCCCACCCATCCCCAGCCCACTGTGCATGTGGGACCTACACAGGTTCATCTTCCCCCAACTACCTTGCATTGCTGGGTAGGTATCAATGAACACTTCATATAAGTGGCATGTTGTCTCAATCTGCCTATGTGCACAACTGTGATTCACTGAAGAATATGTCATAGGTCATCTCAATTAAAAACAAATAAACAAACAAAAAAAAAACCCAAAACCAAAACAAAACAAAAAAACCCCAGCTGACTCAGGAGAAGTATGAGCAATGTAGTAGACCAGAATTTGCTGCTGACATCTCTCAGGCACTTTTTTATTTTGATGTGAGCTTTGAGGGAAAGGATGGACATAAGCTGAATGTAACTGAATAGAGGTAGGTGTGTGTGTGTGTGTGTGTGTGTGTGTGTGTGTGTGTGTGTGTGTACGTTCAGCAGCTATTTATAGCTTATCACATTGAGTAAACTCTTCTCACATGTGCTAATACTTTGAATGTAAAACAGTGCAAAGCTCAAGTGGGTCACAGCCCAGAACAGCAGCTCTCGGCAGCTGCAGGATAGTGAAGTTGGGTAAGGAAAAAGTGGGTGTTTTTGTTGTTGCAAATTCATGATGTTCCTGGAACTAGGACGAAAATGAAAACTCACAGTATTCCCAGATGCAGCCCTGCTGTCTTTCTTGAAAAGAAAGACTTGATTACATACAAGGTGGGTTCTCTGGAGGCCTCTGGCAAGGCAGCAGCTGACAGGAGTTTGTAAGGAAGTGTGCAATCCAGAGGAGTGTGCAAACCCTGACTCATACCTGCAGCTTGTTTCTCTGACCCTGGAGAATGTCCCGGTACAATTTAATGAAATCTGGTCCCCTGCCAGAAAAATGTGTTGCAAAGGTGATGAAAATCTGATGGGCATCCTGTCTGGGAGGACTTCAGGGAAGGACTGCATGGGAGGATGGTGAGAAAAGAAATCAATGGTTTCCACCAAGGTTGTCAGGTCAAGAGAGCTGGACCTCTGATTAGCAGAGAAAGATCCAATGTGTATTGATACAATTAGTATTAATTGATACAATACAATTAGTATTAAATAGGATATTGCCTTAAATCAAAAATCTTTCAACATAAATGTCCCAGAGTAACATCAGACCGTTTTTAAGTGAAAACAAGTGATTACCTGTGTGGTATCAGCACTATTTTAATACTGCTCAGGTTTTGCATCTTGTTAAATCTAAATCTAATCTCTTAACTTTCTGGTCTCTTCTTCCACTAGTAAATTGTGAATGGATTCATTCTGCTTAGAGTTCTTTGTCTATGTTTTATTATCCAGTGCATTTACTTATTTGTAAGTTTAACTTAGGTTTCATGTTTAGTGGGGTTTTTTTTGTTTTGTTTTGTTTTTTGTTTTTGTTTGTTTTGTTTTGGGGGTTTTGGGGAGGTTTTTTGTTTTGTTTTGTTTTGTTTATGCACAGAGGGAACACAGAAGTATTGGTATTTTGTGCACATCCTCCAAGAGTTTACAGTATTATCTCCTTTGAATTATTCCTCTTCTTCACTTTGGTCTCAGACTACCCAATTTCCATTTGATGCTAAAATATCCCTCCAAGTCCGTGAGGAGATGCTGATGAACAATAATGATACAGCATCACACAGCAATATGCCGCGGGACAACCGCGAGCATGAGGAGGTGATCAATAAATATTGCTCTCATTTTCCTTCAGAGCTAAGAGGGGAAGCCTATGCCAACCCACTTAGTAACTATTCTTATATTATCCAAAATGAAGCTATTCACACATGAAATGGCAAGAGGCAAGGAAATAATTTGGGGCAGAGGAAATGGCTTCTGGATCAAAGGCTATCAGCCATGTTCCCAGGCCACTGGTCCAGCCAGGCCACCTTGATGACTCATACCTGCTCCTCCCCGCTTCAAGGATTCATACTCAACTGCACTGCTGCTGTCTCAGGGTATAAAGCCCAGCCCCTTGCCTCAAGTTGGAATGCATTGTTACTGCTCCTGTTGGTGAACACCCTGTAGATCCAGTTGAAACTGGATCCTCCAGTGTTCCAAGTCCTGATCAGCTTTTTGTCCCACTCCCAGGCTGACTTCTACTTGTTCTTTCCTCCCACAAGACCCCATAAACTTCACCTGGATCCTAACCTCCAGCTCTGCTCATAGGAACTCAAACTCAAAACACGTTCTCAAATAACCACAGAGCCGGGAGCCTACACAGCATCTGTGCCCTCTTGCCTAATGAGTAATAGAACCAGACAACAAGGGCAGAGTGCCTTGGTGAAATGAACAAAGAGTTTTTAACAAACTCAAGATATCTATTATAAAAATAATGATAAAAAACTATACATACTATAATCAAGGTAAACCATTAAGCAATGTCTTCAAGTATTAGTAGAGAAAACGAAATCTTTCTTATTAGCAAAATAACAAAAATTATTTGTATCACTTACTCACCTTGTGGGAAATAACAAATATGTATTCGTTTGGTAAAGGAAATACATCCTCTGCCATGGTTCTCCAACTTCATCAATGTTACACTGTGTGATGATTTGTATGTGCTTGGCCCAGGGAATGGCACTATTTGGAGGTGTGGCCTTGTTGGAGTAGTTGTGTCACTGAGGATGGGGACTATAAGAAGACCGTCATCCTAGCTGCCTGGAAGCCAATATTCTGCTAGCAGCCTTCAGATGAAGATGTAGAATTCTCAGCTCCTTCTGCATCATGCCTGCCTGGATGCTGCCCTGCTCCCGCCTTGATGATAATGGACTAAACCTCTGAACCCGTAAGCCATCCCCAATTATATGTTGTTCTTTATAAGAGTTGCCTTGGTCATGGTGTCTGTTCACAGCAGTAAGACCCTAAGACACAGTAGTTTCAACACGATGATTATCTCACTAATTCTCCCAGAGGGCAGAGTTTGTAAACTCTTCTTTTTCCAATAGAATAGGAAACTCTCCAGATTCTATCAACTCACATTGTCCTGTAGGCAATCAAGAAACCTTCTAACATGATAGCAGAGCCCACACCAATCTGTTTAACCCATGCCTTGTGGGAGGAAAGGGTCTGGATAGTCATGTTTGAGGCCTTCCAGATGTTTCTAATGTGTCCCTTGTTGAAGAATGCCAGATTATGAAAAATGGCTAAGTCTCTCCAGCTGCTAAGTCCCAGAGTCATGGTGTGTCAGGTTTTCTTCTACTTTACCCAAAAGTTCTAAATTTCACCTGGTTGAGACAGAAAAAATGTTACATTGAACTCAATGTTTTACTGAAAGAGATGTGTGTGTGTGTGTGTGTGTGTGTGTGTGTGTGTGTGTGTGTCTGCCTTTGAATGTGTTTTGATTAGACCATTTTAGGCTTATACAGCATTTTGGGTGTGTAAACCATTTCAGGCTGTGTAACTGAAAGCACTTTTTCAAACTTGAGTTTAGACCTGACAAATAGCTTAACAGACAAAGGCTAAAGCGAGGTCTGGCTGTTCTCCAATACAGAAAAACAGTCCTTCAGTTTATTTACCTAAAATATGTGTCCATCCACACAACCGAGAAGAGCATTACGTTCTCAGAAGGCAGCAAGGCCTTGTGAGGAAAGTTCGGTAACTGACAGAGATCTTGTCCGGCTTGTACAGTTGACATTCTTTCTTCTGAAACAATCTTTTCTTCATATGTTTTTTTGGTCAAGGTTAACTTACAGAGAGGTTTTCCCTGCTCATTTTCAGTTCACTGGTGAGAAATTCAAAGTGGTCTTGCTTTTAGAATGACCATAGAGTTGAGTATGGTCACCCAGCTACAATAGGTGTGCACTGTTAGAGAAGAAAGGAGACTGGGTGTCACTGGGACTGTGGAGGAGGGGCGGGGATGTTGGTAGCGCTGAGGAGGCTCAGAACTTTGACATCAAGCTTGATTCCTACAAAAGTGGCTCTCTCTGGGTGACCATCCAGTGCTGATGTTGACAGGCTAAAGGGACGGCTGAGTGCCAGATAAGACTTGGCCCCTGGTGCTCAAGACCAGTGGTTCTTTAACTCTTATGAGCCCTTTGGCAGTGTTGTGAAACCCATGGACCCCATTTTAGATCTTCCAAAACTATAGGATCATACAGAAAAGCAACCACAATGAAACACAGTATGACCCAATATTCTCATTATGCAAAATCCCCCATGACATCTAACCACAGGTTTGTTTCAGAATGGTTTGATTTTAGAATCCACTACAATCTCAACATCATGCTGAGGTTATGGTGCACTGAGCTCATAACTTGTACTATTTAGATCATGAGTAATGGCTGGGTCAAATAATTTTTGCTACTAATATTCATGTTTGGTCTTCATTTCCCCGACCAAGCTCCAAATCTGATCATTTCAAGTCTACCTCCAGAATTAAAGATCCTATGTGCTTGGCTTGCAGAAGACAAGATTGCCATAGTTTACAGACCAGTGATGGTAAAAGCTTGTTCATTCAAAGGTAGCTTCCGTGGCATGGATTCTTAAAAGGATGTGTAGGTGAGTTTTAGGTAAACAACATTGCATCTAAGACAGGAGTGAACATTCATTATGGATATGGGCATTGTTTCATCAATGTCCACCATTCTCAAAGACTTTCCAGCTGACCCAGGCAGAACAGCAAACACTGGTTGTTCATTAGACTGTGGGGCCCTCCATGATCAGATTATTTGAGCTCATGGGTTTATAACAGATTCTGAAGTTTCTTATTATGTATTTGGCCCCCAAGTCTCAAAAAGCATGCAGCATCCTCTGTCAATTGTTTTTAAGAACAGTAAAAGAGAAAGTGGAATTAAAACATTCTTAGAGTACAATGTATGGTTTATCTCCTATTTGAATCAAATAGCAGCCACCTATCAAGGACTGCATATTTACTCAATTACTATTTCTCAAAACACTTATGAGAATATACTTCTTGCTAAGGGCTATTTTAACTATGATTTTTTTTTTAGAAGTTCAAATCTGTAAAAATAAGGAAGTGACATTTAAAATTACTTACCATACACAGTAAGATTACACACTTGCAACCATAACATGGAAGCGGCTGAGACAGGGAAACTGCCATGGGTTCAAGGCCTGCCTGAGCTACATAGATAGTCCTAGACCAGAATAGGCCCCAGTGCAAGGCCCAGTCCCAAAAACCATAAAAAATTTCTGTCTATTAACCTTTGGCTTCTTTCTGGGAGGAGCACTATCCACCCACTTTTTAAATATACTTATTCATAGATTTATGAAGCAGTAAATTCCCAAAGGGATGTCTTACAGCTCCTCAGCTTTAACTGCCCCCCTCCTCTCTTTTATCCTCTAGTCCAGTAATTCTCAACCTGGGGTCACAATCCCTTTGGTAGTCAAATTTCATAGGAAATTTGCCAAAGATCATTCAAAAACACAGATATTTACATTATAATTCATAACAGTAACAAAATTACAGCTATGAAGCAGCAACAAAAATAATTGTATGGTTGGGATCACCACAACATGGGGAACTACATTTAAGGGTCTCAGAAGCATTAGGAAGGCTGAGAACCACTGCCGTATCCCACCCCATTGCACTTCAGTATTCTTCGCCTTCCTTATCCCATGCAGTCTACTATCCCCCCTCCCTGAAGGCCCATTTTTATCATTTTCCTATCACACAGACAGCAGCTGTAAATAAACAGATCTCTAGTCTGACCATCAATGGGATGGGATGTCAATCTCATCATAACTCAGCCCTGCCTCTGTGAGCCATGAGCACTGTAAGTCACATGACCTTTCCTAGCTTCTTGCCCTTTGTGGATACTCCAGTTGAACCATACTAGTCTAAGAATCTGAAGGTACAATCTGCATATGGGAAAGGACAGGTGGTATTTGTTTATTTAGGGCTAGGTTGCCTCACTCAGTATAACTTTTCCAGGCTAGCCATTTTCCTGAAATTTTCATTCATCACAGAAAGTTCTTTTTGCAGTGGGCAGCAGTTAATACAGAGATTCACAGATAAACAAAGTGATGTGAATGGGTGACTGGAGTGCCCAGCCCCCAAAGAGTCATCTGTATCATCCCTCCCAAAGCTCTGGTAACATCATAGAAGAAGAAGCAGGAGAGTGTAGAAACCAGAGGGTGGGGAGTTCTCTGAAACATCATCTTCTCAGTATTGTGCCCATGAACGCACAGACACTATGGTTGCCTGCTTAAGATGTGCACATGATCAGGCCTGTCAGTATTTTATTATGTATTCCAGGGGTACCCAGAGATTCTGTGATTCTGTGACATTCTTGTTGAGATTCTGTGGGCAGTTACCGGGTCCTGGGGCCGGTTGATAGTCATTCTCTTCAATGGTCAGCTACCTGGGTTCAAAAAGTTTTATGTAAGCAACCCCAATTGCACTCAGTGGGTCAAAAAGAAAAACAAAGGACATTAAAGTAGGAGGAGTTTGTGGGAAGATGAAGAAGGCATCTTAGCAGAAGACAGGAGGACTGAGTGCTCAGTACGCACGGCTATATGCCAGTACTCATGTCTATATGCTCAGTACTCACATCTGTATGCTCAGTACTAAGGCCTATATGCTCAGTACTCACATCTGTTGCTCAGTACTCAGGTCTATATGCTCAGTACTAATGTCTTCATGCTTACATTAGTGCATATATAAGAATTTGTCAGACAAGATAGTTGTTGCAGTGGGCAGCACTTAATACAGAGACAAACTGACAAGAAGAAGCGACTGTGGAGTGCCTAAACCCCAGTGCACATATCTACTAGACTGTAAATAATGATAAATTAATTAATTCAGAGTAAAGGGAAACAAAAAATGTATTTGCCTTTTAGTAACTTCCTGTATGTTTTCCACAGTCGACAAAGTCAATATCACCAAAATATTACTGCTTAAATGATACCTCGTATTCATGACAAAGTATTATTTTTCTATAATGGGAAGGCCATATGATTTTGAAATCACTATTTATTATTAATAATATGTTTTAGCTCTTTAGGATTATGTGTAGAAAATATAACCAGTTTAATAAGGCAACTAATATAATGATTTTACCTGTTATTGTAAGCTAAACTAATATTGAATGGCTTTTCTTTCTTATAATTTCTTCTCCCCTGTAAATGTGATGGAAGCCATGACTCCCAGAGACAGGGAAGGGATTCACTGCCAACATCGCATCCTGTGTTTTAGCTTTCAGTGCATATTAGTTAATATAAACCTGAAATTTCTAAAACAGATAGCTTCCAAATGCTACTGCTTCGTACAGACACATTGAGGTCTCTTCCATGCTCAGCACATGTGGAACAGCTCGACTTCTTGATATCTCTGCAGTGAGTCAGTAGCAACACTGCTGTCTTAACACACAGGAAGGAAGGGAGGTGGGAGGGAGGGAGAGAGGAAGGAGGGAAGGGGAGGGAGAGAGAGAGAGAGAGAGAGAGAGAGAGAGAGAGAGAGAGAGAGAGAGAGTTGAAAGATGCATACTCAGGGGGAGACATTCAGATCAGTTCCAGCTCAGGGGTCCCTGGGTCCTGTGTACATCCTGTCTTCAGCAAACCGAGGACAACAGAGTGCCTCTCATGTCTGGTGCTGGGTTTTTATTTTGGTCGTTGGCTTGGAGGGAGCATCATCAGCCAAGAAAAGAAATGTTTAGTAAAACTAACTATGTGTGCTCACACATGGAATCCCATGTGTCACAGGTTTTTAGAGTAAATAGTTAATACAATTCCTTATGTCTTTTTCAGACATCCTTCTTGTTATTTTACTGACCTCCCTCCCTCTTTAAGTACCTCCCCACCCCTCCCTAAAGAGCTTCCCATTTTATCATTTTGCCTCTCAGATCACTCATATCCTGCTAGTCTCCTTTACTTTTCTCCCCTGAGGACCAACTTTTACAGTACCAGAAAGTACAATGTAAACTGCCAAGGGAGGGAAGCAGCCAATAGTCCTATCCAGCTATGATAATCAATAGTGGCACAGATTCCTTAGCACTAACCAACAGCTCTAACTGGACTTCAGACCCCTCAACAAGAGGGAAGCTATGCATGGTACTGGAAACCTTACTTCTCAGTGTTTATGAAGTCATCGTTATTGGCTGAAAACCAACAACCACTAATTTACAAAACCAGAATAATTCCTAACAACAATGTATAAACATTCGTCCTTACACCCACTGGTAAGCATAGTCTTCACTCCTCATCAAGGAAACTTCTCTTTGCAACCCACAGAGGCCACTACAGGAAACCACAGCCAATCAAAATGGAGGGTTGTGGAGCCAAGTCCCAGTGGATACATCTACAAAACACTCCCACACCTACGTCTCAAAGAACGTTGCAGAAGAGGAGGCACAAAAGATATAGGAGATATAGCATCAGAGCATTTGGTGTGAGTGTGTGTCTCCTAGTAACAACAAAAGCTATACCCGTGAAGTCTCACCAACATGATAGGCCAGACGTGAGCTGAATAAGGAAGACACTGACGAAGATGTCAAACTGCACATGAGGCCTCAACCATACACAAAGAACAACAAGAAAGCTGGGAGCAAGAAAAGTGGTCTTCCCCAGGTTAGAGCACACCAACTGACCATCTATTGCCAAGTGATCATCTCTGAAAGCAAACGTAGGAATAACATTATACAAACTGAGCACATTATACTTAGAAATGTGTGTGTGTGTGTGTGTGTGTCTGTGTCTGTGTGTGTCTGTGTGTGTGTGTCTATATGTGTGCATATAATAACCATTAGTTGGGAAAGAGGTCATAAATTTGAAGAAGAGCGTGGGGAGCTGTATGAGGAGACTTGGAAAGAGGAAAAAGAATAAATACCATAATTATTTAATAATCTCAAAAATGAAACAAAAACAAGGAAGCATATTCATATAGTTCAAAGACAAACACCATCAAGTGGCTGAGGTAGGTCACCAGGAAGGCTGAGAAATGGAAGTTCTAACTGGGCAGCTGTGTACCCAGCTGAAAAGACTGAAAGAGAAGAGACCTGAGAGACAACTGTTTCTCTCCAACCAGCTGGGTCTGCCCTGCAGATAATGTTTTGTTTTCAGTTTTAAAAGAGATGCATGAATAGCCATAATCAAAGATAGAGTGTTCCCTACTTATAACAGACTTGACTTACAGTATAAAAGGGTTTTTGATTTGACAAATGGTGTAAAAGCTATATACAGTCAGTAAAAAATGGGATCTTTGATTGTTTTCTCAGGCTAATAATAAGTGGCAATGTGCTTTTTCTTATGGCGAGGCAAGGGAAGCCAGATGCAATTCTCATAAGTCATGTGATCATAAAAGTTAACAATGAATACTCCATGGGGATGGTATTTCTAAGCCACCACATTTGATCTTCTACAGCTTAAATTATTTTATGCATTTTAACTTAGAATATTGTCATTTTTATCATGTTTACAGGGACACAAATGTGCCACAAGTTGAAAGACATCCCAACAACAAACTATAACAACATCATCACTGGTTTGGTTTAAGAAAAGTAGGCTTTATGTATAAATTACTTCTAATGTTTAGATATTTTTAAAAGTCTCATTATGACAATTTATATACAAAATAGAGGGAGGATTTTAGACTTTGATTTTCTCCATATGTTCAAGACCGTCCCAATTTTACATATTTTATAATTACACAGACTTAAGAATAGACTTGGCCTCCAGAGTTTTTGAAGAATATGTTTTAAATTATAAAAATGTACTAACCACCCCCATTTAGGAAGTGTTTACATTCTGGTGTTTGACTTGGGCTTTTTACATACATTATTTCCCTGTGTCATAACAAGTGCGCACAGGCCATGAGGTTTAGTGCATCAGAACACTTAGCTTCACAGAGTTTAGGTAACTTGGCCATGTTCCCAGGGGAACAGTTGCGAATGGATACCACATCAGACTGATTCGGAAGTGTTTGCTATTCATCATCTCAATGAACCCACTTAGCGTCTCTCTAATGTACACAGCTGGCCTTTCTCTCATTTAATAAAGTATAGAAGCAAGGATCAAAATGTTTATGTGGTTTACCAAAACCTAGCAATTATTAAGTAAGGGAGGGAGAGTTTCTGATTATAAAACTCTACACTCTTTGAATATAACTACCCTCGAAATAACTTAGCATTACATTTAAACCCCACCGCCTCTCTCCAGAGTCAGATAAGCCACTCACTTCAATGCAGGTACCTGCCACTGCAATTGTGCACAACCCCCATCAGAAGCTCAAGCCACCAGACCTTAGGCTAGAACCAAAACAAAACTTTCTTCCCTGTAATGAGACTTTGTCGGCTCTTTCATTATAGATACACAAAACAGAAGGATACAATTGTTACAGTAATAACACTTACTTAGCCAACTAGGTACATTTTGTCTAAAACAGTTCTAATATTGAATCTATATTATTGCTATTTTGCTAATGAGAGAGGGGTAAACTTGTCCTGGGTACAGAACTGGACTAGTCAGAAATACGATAAGATTTTGGACAGCTTCAGGGCTTGTGAATATTACTTCATCATGTCTCTCCAAGAATTAACTAATCCTACTTATTAAAGGGGAGGGGGAGAAACATAGTAAGTCCAAGAAGCTCCTCTTAAAGGAGTCCTTTCTGGGAGAGAATTGCCATAGCTATGGCCTTGTCTCTTCTGGATCTTCTATCACAGGGTCAAATTGATTTATTTGGAAAATTCTTCTTTAGGGTGTCAAAAAACCTGACTTCAGTATTTATGATTCTGTGCACACTTAACTCTCCCCCTCTGTTTTTAATGCTGTAACACAGTTAACATTAAGCTTCATTTTTCTCTGCTGTCATCAAATTGAGACAGCCAAGGGTGGCATCCCCATTTGTCATAATAAACAGGTCCAGCCCGACAACGCTGAGGCCATGAATTCCTTCAGTCTTAGAAAGTAAATATTAACCATTACACAAGAAAATATTAACAATTATACAATACATTCTCTGTAAGTGATGTGATGTGGAATCATTTCACTTCCATGATGTTCAGCTACAAAGATTTGAAAAGCTGAAGAAAACCACAGCCTAGCATTTTCATGTGCTGCCTCCTATTTTTATCAAAGATGTGGCTGGCAGCTCAAAACCAGGCTTTCAGTTGCCTGTTGTTTTGCCTTGGACTGGTAACCATCCTATCTTCCCTCCATTGCACAGTATGTTGAGTTCAGTCTATGGTGACTGGAAAGACTTGTGTGCCATCTTATAGAAGGAACTAAAGAGTTCTTCAAGGGATTTGTCTAATCAGTGGGTATTTGCAGTGGCCTTCCTTTCTCTGCTGGTTTGCTAAACCTAGTGGCTGTCATTTTCTTGCATCTCATGACCTCTTAAATCTAGATATGTGACACTGCTGTGAATTTTGCCTGTTTCTCTCAAAATTATTTCACTTTATAGGTAGGATAGTAGAAAGATTGGATTTAAAAGTTCCACCTTGAATTATTAACAGATTTTTGGTTCTGTGTGATATACAGTTGGAAAGTAGAACCTTAGAGGACTTGAGTGCACATTCCTGGTGATCTCAAGGCAAAGGAAAGGCAGAGAGGGGCACAGATTTGCCATCCCTGACCTTCCAAGATATCTCTTGATCTGGAGGGAGCCAGGAATGCATCAGTTCCTCCAGAGTGTTTGGATACATTGCATTTAGTAAATATCTCTGCAACTCTACTCTAAAAGCCAGATTACCTGGAAGTGACTGTAATACATACCAGAGTGTTTAAGGGGGAGATAAATGGGGAAGGGCTTAGGGAAGGTGAGACCGAGGAATAACAGTGTCTGGGTCAGCCCTGAGGTACTGCAATAGGCCTGACCGAGGCAAACTATTCTAAGGTGTCTCAATCTATCCAATGATTGAAATGGTAGACTCCAAAGAAATGGGAATTTCCCCAGGAATCTAATGTTGGGAAAAGAAAAAAGTATCATCCAGAGGGGAAACTTGTCTCCCTGAAGAGAGTTCATACAGTTCTACCAGTTTGTCAGGCCACCTTGTAGGCAAGGACTAAAGCCCACAAAAAGATGAATGAACGGTGGTAGGTGGGGCCACAGCGGGATGGTGGGTGGGGCCACAGCGGGATGGGGACTGCTTGGCTGTATATAGCCTCTGCTCTCTCCTTAAACTTAAACTGCAGTGAAACAGGACCACCGACTGAGGGGTTCCACAAATTGATTGGTCCTTCTTCCCAACACAACAACTTTGAATGAATCTTTTTTTCTGTTTTTCTGATATTGATTTGGCTTCATAATTGGCTTATAGAGGATGGATAGCCAGACTTAGATTGAGGCACGGATTGTCACCTCCAAGTTTGATAAGAGCACAACACAGCCACAGCGAGAGAACCTGGTAATACTTCAGAATCTGGTAGCGAATGGGCCTATAAAGACCCATTTTGCTGCTAAAATGGCTGCGGCAGTGCCGGAAGCATCTGTTCACCATGAAATCACTGCAACATGCCATTTAAAGGGGGCGTTCACAGGAGTGAGGAGGAGGCCAGAGGCGTTGCCTCCAGCTCTGAGTCCAGAAGAGGAAAAATCATGAGATCAAAGAGAGACTTCTGGTAGGTCGTGCAGGTCACACGGGGCTCGAGCGCCGCAGGCCTAATAAGAGTTTAGGATTGTATTTTATGTGACTGGGAAAGCTCTGGTGAGTTTCAAAAGGAAGAGTGACATTTACAATGAACCATTAATATTTCAAAGAAATTACTCACACCAACCTGGAGGACGGAGGTAACTTAGCCTGTGGCAGTCCAGGCAGCAGCAAAGACTTGGACTATTGCAGAGCAATCAGAGGCAAGAAGGAGCTGAATTCAGAACCAGATTGTTGTTAGGGATTATGCTGGTCTAGTAAATAGGTGGTTGTAGATTCTCCTTCAATAACTATGAGTCCACCAGTATGGAGTAGTTAGTTAGGTTTCCAGTACAGGGGTATGACATCCCTCTTGCCGAGGGGGTCATAAGCACAATAATTGAGTGGTTAGTTACAGACACAGTATGTGTGGCACTACAGCACCCTCGGGGCTATCATGCCATGGAAGTGGTTCATAGGCATCTTTGCTGAGGAAGACTGTTAGCTGCCTCCCTACTTTGTCAGAGTTCATGTCACCTTCTGATACCACGGTAGTCTTCAGAGAGGGGGCCTTCAGGTCAGTTCCAGCTCAGGAGCTTCTGGGCCCTGTTTCTCAGTATACGGTGTCTCCAGCAGCAGGGACTTACCTACTACCTCTGTGGGCAACCAAGAGCAACAGCAGCGGACTGTATGTTTTAAGATTCTCTTGGATTGCTCCAAGAAACAACTCAAATGAGGGCTTCTCGTGATATTTGATTCCCACCCCACCCAAGGGTCTTTGGCTCTTAAAGGGAGCTTTATCAGCCCAGATGTGAAAAGTTCATTAAAACTATCTTTGTATATTTATATAGCGAATTACAAAGGACTCTCTCTCTCTCTGATTCCTCAAAGCCATTTGCTCTGATGCTGGTGTCCAAATGGAAAAGCCCTTTCTAATTTATAATAGAAAATTCACAGAAACGATGGGAATTCTCATCACAAATCTTGGTTCCTCATGAAAAGTCCAGAACTCCTCAGAAAAGCAAGCTAGGCCATCAGTCTTCCTGCTTCAGTCTGACAAAAATTGCAACTAAAAGGGCAAGTCTCACCCAATTCAGCACCTGTGTACAGAGCTTTGAGTTTTCCTTTAAAATCCTTCAGAACAGACTCCATGAGGTTTATTTGAAGGTGTTCAGTTCAATCAGTGGCTCATGGCCTAGAGCAACCAGGATGTTTTTATTGGCTTAAGAACAGGCTTCGTTCTTATAAATTTATTTTAAAAATTACACCCCCCTGCTTTAAGTTGCCTCGGGGGCCAGATACACATAAATCTTCATTAGGCGAAGTGGTGAGCCCCTTGGCTCATAAACAAAGAGTGGGTGGCTAAGTTGATAACAAAACAGACTATTATCTATCTATTAAGAAGCCAGTTCCTCAAGATGGTCAGGGAAAAAGAAACACTTACATAAAAACATGTAACTCCAACTTTCCCAACGAAAGATTGGCAGGAATATCTCCACCATGTTGTGCTAGAACAGAGGGACATGTTTGTGCCTTCCCCAAATGTAAGGATTTATTGAATTACAAAATTCAGTTGTGTCCATTTCCTTGCATGTAATGCACTAAGCAACCCTAAGTCCACTTGAGAGCTTAGCCATTGGCCACCGGAGTCTCTGATCACAATATTAGTACCCACTCTCAGCCCACACACTACATTCCACACTATGGTACTCCAGCTACAGAATGCCAGCACAGTGAACACAAGGATTCTTAGAGGCCTGGCAGACTGCAGGGCCTTTCCCTGATACAGTTTTGACATGGTATGTGCCCGCGTGTTCTTAACATAGTTGTATAAGAACCTAAACATCAATGTGTTTCTTACTTGTGAATGCCTCACTGTTCAGTCTGACGGGGCAGGTGGTGGTTGTTGCCTGCATAAACCAGAAGTCGACAACCACCCCACTCCCAGTCCAGTGCACGCACTGTTACTTTGTAAAAACTCAAGGCAAAATGCATGCTGGAGTTGCCATTTGTTACAATACATAGTAACAAAGATCAGGGCTTGGTTGTCGCAAGAAGGAAATAAAGGTTGGGAGAAATAACATATTGTCTAATCAAGAGCAGAAGCTGTTTCCATCCTGGGATCTGTAGAGAAGTGTGGGCTCCTCCAGGGATGCGGACTGGAATGTCCATGAGCTTCTAGTGTCTGAATTGTTAACACCTATGGTTCACATGTGATTCATCAGCCTGAGGGTGGGCTACACAGAGACACTCAGGAGCTACCAACAGAAGGCCATCCTCAAAGATGACCTGAAAATCACCCTCAAAGGCAGAAAGGAAGGAAAGAACCTAGACCCTGGCAGAGGAGAGGGTAGAGGAGGGGACCAAGGCTGGAAACAGCAGTCAATAAAATGATCATGATGGAGGCTCAAATGGGGTCTGTCCATTTAGATAAACCACAGAAGTAACGATTCAGGTTCCCTGAAATGACTTATTTATGTTCCCAATGATGGCACTGTCATAACTGCATCTTTTCAAAATAATTTGCAGTTTAGCTGAATGTAACTATTCTTCAATTTAGTTTGAATGCATTGATGTCCATTCTGACATTCACAGCAGGCAAAAGCCCCGCAAAATTCAAGAAACAGCTTCTGTTTACTCTCCAAATAAGCTCATTAATTACCCAATTTATTTGCCTCTTAGACTAGTCCTGCAACATAGCAGTTAGTGTTAATTATGCATACTTCTTCCATTGAACAAATAAAAATGAATCTTATCATCTCTATCAGAAACACAAATTCCGCCATTGCTGCCATCCGAGGTTAATAATGAACAGTTAGCAATTGTTTGAATCAAACCACACAGAGAAAAGTAAAGACTCAATTCTTAAATGTCTGTCTTTTCACTATTTTGTAAATCATTACCCCAAACTAAACTCTGTACCCCCAAACTGCAGTGGCTTACTTTTATTTGTTTTATTATTATATTTATATCTTGAATCCTCCTGCGTCTGCTTCCTAAGTACTTACATTATAGCCATGAACCATCATCATGGCTGGCTTTAGTTTGCTTTGGTTTTACTCTGTGTGTCTGTGTGTGTGTGTCTGTGTCAGTGTGTCTGTGTCAGTATGTCTGTGTGTGTGTTTGTGTCAGTAGTTTCAGTGTGTGTCTATGTGTGTCAGTGTGTGTGTCAGTGTGTGTGTGTATGTGTGTAAACACATTCATGCATGTTTGCACTGTGCACATGTATACCGGGACATTTTCTAAAGCAGTTTGGAAACTGATCTCCTAGCATATTATTTCTCTTTCTCTTTCTCCCTCTGGCATCTAAGGACTCACACGTTATTGTCAGTTTTAGATTCTGAGAATCTCTTGGTCTTTTTTCCTGTTTCATCCTTACTGCTGCTGCTTCTTTTGAAACAGATCTTACTTAATTGATGTAAATAATTCACAATTTATAAGCAGTAAAACACAGGCAAAGAAGGACATTGAGACAGTTA
>NC_133435.1:20922909-20989538 GCF_011762505.2 Arvicanthis niloticus
CAAGGTTTGCAAACCCCCAGAGGTCTGATGGCAACATTTCAAAGACTAATTGGTCACCATTGGCTTTGTTGTACTTGTAGTGTCTGTCTCTGAAGGAACCAAAGGAACTCCATTATAATCAGTATACCATCTCTAGGAAATAACTCCAATATTCAGGCTACAACTAGACAGCTGGATCACTAACGGGCAGGAGACTGTCAGAGCAGCACTAAGCAAGAGAGATACCTAACAGACACTGACACTGACAGAGACCAAGGCAGGAGCCAAAATGTATGGTGTCACTTTTCACAAAGAAGACCTGTGGCTACTGACATAAGTAGTAACTCTTCCCAGAGTCATACAGAGCCCTGGCTCATCAAGGACGGAGTGGCTGAGAATCAAATAAAGCCTAGCTCCAGTAAGAGATAAGAAATCCAAATTCTAGTTCTTAGCAGTAGTTCTCAGTTCCTCCTCACATTACAGAGTCCCTGCCTGTTATCTGCATGCTAAGAGTAACAACCAAAATTTTTGCACAACTCATTATCTAAGCAATAGAATTTTAAAGCCCATTCATACTCAAAATTACTGTGCAATTACAGCTATGGTCCTGAAGCAGCCAAGATGTACATTATCCAACAGAAAGAAACATTATAAGCTAATTAATGCCTCGGGCTACTGATTATGTGCTGTGTTGGGGGGAGCATGGTGGGCAAACCCAGAAGACCTGGGTTCTAGGGCCAAGCAGCTAACAGATTGTGAAACCCATTTAGTTGCTTGAGATGTATAATTTCTCTTCGGAATGAAAGGTATGGGGAGTAAGGTAAAAGAGTTCTTTCCACCTCTGGTCACAACCAGATGTGAAATACAGAGGTAATGTGGTGACTCAAGAATCAAACGGAACTTAAGAACACATTTCCCCCAAATACCTGGAGAGTTATTAATTTTGTGTGCATGAGTGTGATGCCTTATTTCTCAGACATAAATGTGTAGAATCTTGAGGATACTGAGTCATGAGGTAAGATTTTTTTTTCCCTGTAGGTTGTAGTTTACACAATTGGAAAGCCACTGATGTAGAAGACCCTGTGCAGCCCGAATGTTCTCTAATTCTGGTTCTGTCTCAAGTGTTACTAGCCTTGTGGATCCATACAACACCTCTAAGTTCGGGTGAATATTCTGAAGGATATCAATGCTTCTGAAAGATGTAGTCCTGATTCCTTGGGCCCTCATCTTCTCTCAGAGATAGACACCTATGTTTTCCACAGCAGAAAAGCTTAAGGTAAAACTGGACTCTTGCCTACAGCTACAACCACTAACACAAGAATCTTGAAAAGAGCCCCACATGTCAATGTCCAAGCACCCCTGTACAGTGAGAAGCATATAAATGCCTGTCTCAGATGTGATCTCAGAAAATGGAGGAGCCTATAATTAACCTGGTGTTTGGAGAACAGATGGCATAATGAAGTAAGGATCAGCTAACCCAGGACAGCCTCTAGGCAGAGGGCTCCAGGTTCTCCACACACTTCATGCTCTTAAGAATTCTGTGGTACCTGCTTCAGTCCTTCCAAGAAATTAACTTGGGTTCATTGCTTCATTTAATTTTTAGTCATTTATTTATTTATATTTTATGTACATTGAAGTTTTGCCTGCATGTGTGACTATGAGGGGTTAGATCCTAGAGTCACAGACAGTTATAAGTTGCCATGAGGATGCTGGGAATTGAACCTACGTTCTCCAGAAGAGCAGCAGTGTTCTTAACCACTGAGCCATCTCTCCAGTCCCTGTTGTTTTATTTTTAAGACTGGTTTTATTTTTATTTATGTGTGTACATGCACATGTATGTGGGGGCACCTGGAGGCCAGACGAGGTTGTCAGGTTTGCTGGAGATAGAGTTACAGACAGTTGTCAGTCACATGACATGGAGGCTGGGAACTGAACCTGGGCCCTCTATAGGAGCAGCATACACTACTGACCACTGAGCAATCCTTCGATTTTCAGCTCATTATTTTATAACTAGAAGGGAACATTGCATCCTTTGATGTATTTGTGAGCAAATAGAGATTTACTCACTCGCTGGTGTGTTTGTGGATACAACCCTGAGCTTTCCTGTCTCTATGATCACAGATGAGTGTATCTGAGTCTTGTGAGAAAAACCCGTGGCTATACCTGTCTACCCTGAGATGCTAAGAATCAGAATACATATTCTCAGTTAGCACATCTGTAGCCCACCACTGTGCACTGCTGTGGTTGAAACGTGTGTGTTGTGTGATACCTTTGCAAACACTCCCCACCTCCTATCTATATGATTTATTTACACAGAGGCTGAGGACTGACAACTTGAAGTATGATTTGTGTACAGTGATCCAGGGTCTCCATTGATCCAAAACTGTAGAGTCTTGAATTTGACTTATTGCCATCCCCTATATGTTGAAAACACCTCTAGACTCCTCAGAACATCTAACCCAATGCCAAAACCACCTAAAAACTTGTCACTCTGTAGTCTGAATGATGACAAAATAGTCTATATACATTCATCATTTTCCCACATAGTTCTGATATATATAGCTAATTGAGTGATACCCACAGAATTCATAGATGGTTAGCAGACTGAAGCCACCAACCAAAAGCAGCACAGAGAAGTGAATTTCAAATACAGCAGGGGCGGGAGGTAATTAAACTGTAAGAAAAATAATGGAAGTGTTGAAAGCTATTTGCAGTCTGAGGTTCAGCCAGGAGATCTGATTCTAGGGATGTGGATCATAAGAGAACCCCCCCCCCCGCCCACCGAGGCTTGGTTGAACTGAGCTGGTAGTGTATTATGTCTTTAGTTAAGGGGTTGTATACAGATTTTTGTGTACAGATGCCATCCATAATGGCTTCCAGCAATAGCAGGAGAAGCAACAGCAGCAGCAACCAAGAAGGTGAACTCTGGGGGATGCATGAGGCACAGCTTTAAAAAAAAAAAAAAAAAATCTCAGACATGCTTAGAAAGAAACTTGCTGGCCTGGAATGTTTGGTGTATGAGGAGAGGTTTTAGTCAAGCATTTTGATTCAGCTGCTGCCAGGACATTGTCACTAAGTGGCAAGACCTCTTAGATAGTCAGATTGCATGACGGAATGACATCACTTCAAGTTAAACAGTCCAAAACAGAAATCAATAGAGCTACTTCTGATTAAAACAAAAGTATCAGACGTTCGTGGAACATCCTTGTCAATCGAGTAATCACCGAGAAACTTCTCTCTTAGTCACAAGAACAAACATTTATGAAGGACAATCGAATGGAATGGCCTATCTGGCAGGTGACATTTGTCAGTCACTCTGAGCACACTGCGGACTACTTGCTATTGCAAGAAGAGCAGAGAATCACTCTGTGTTTTACATGCTCACCAATACCTACTCGTCTACTTGACTCAAAACTCTTCCGAGTATAAAAGGCACTGGAGTTTACAGTGAATTGAATCAGAATTAGGCTTTTTCTTTATTCTGTATTTAGGAGGTGAAAGTACTCAATTATCGAAATCAGCTTTGCTAATTTCAAAAAGTTTAAAGGAAAATTATCATTGATTACCCAGGGAGCACATTTACCTTGTGAACCTCAGAACAAACTTAATTTCCCAGTTCTTGCGAAATATCAGTTCCAGACTTTGTCCCTCCTTTAATGTGTGTGTGCTGAATCCACAGCAGCCACAGGCACTGTCGGCACAGGGGCAGCACCAGGGATGAACATAGGGAGGAAACCCTGCCTCACTCTCTGAGAACATGGTGTGGCTGAGAAAGTAAATAATACAAATGGAAACAAATCGGGATGGAAATTTCGGGAACCTTGTTTTTCTGTTTTCACATAAAATCTACATGATCACATATATAACCGCATAAACAATTTATTTTCATCTATAAAGATGAAAGTTGTCGTGGCTATTCCTGGTTGTCAACTTGACTACATCTGGAATGAACTACACTCCAGAAATGGAGGGCACACAGTGATCCAGATCTTGAGGCTGAAAGACACAGGCCTCTAACCTGGATCCTGACATGGGATGATACATGCTTTTGATCCAAATCTTGAGGCACAGTGGCCATGAAAAGCTTAGGCCCAGGCAAGGTAGTGCTTACTTTTAATCCCAGGAGACAGGAGAAAGCAGATCTCTGACTTCAAGGCCAGCCTGGGACAGAGCAAATTCCAAATCCAGGCTTGGTGGTACACACCTTAATCTGGGCCATACCTTCTGCTGGAGACCTACATAAGGACATTGGAAGAAGGAAGACTCACTCGTCTTTGCTTGCACTTACTGCCAGCACCTCTGTTGGAACCTACCTCTTCAGGACTTATACAGAAGACCAGCTGAAACACCTAACCTCGAGGGACTGAACAACTATTAGATTTCTGGACTTCCTATTCACAGATGCCCCTTGTTGGTTAGTTGGACTGCAGACTGTAATTCATTCCATAAATTCCCTTAATATATAGAGAGGCAGTCCATAAGTTCTGTGACTCTAGACAACTTTGACTAATACAAAAGTAAACCTTCTTGAAAAATATATATGTAATACATTATACAAATCCACAATACAATAAAATCTATATAAGAATGTAAAAAAAGATAAATGGGCTATTGTTATGAACAGTATCTGTGATGGAAGAATATACATCTCTCAACATTTGCTGATACTTGTCCAAATTCAATAATGTGCCGACAATCTGTCTGAAGATCACATATTATATAAAAAAAATGAAGACAATAAAAAGGTTTCCATGAAAAAGAGAGTATAAAATCAGGTAATTCATATATTAAAATAAGCCCAAGAAGTCTGCTGTCTTTTAGGTGACTGAGACATGGTGAATAATTTCAGTTATGTAAGCTACAGGTGAGATATTAAAAAGCACACTTAGTCACTGAATTGAAAAGTGTAAAATAACCTTTTCCTAGATAATTGGCTTGCGTCTCAGGAAGTCCTAAACCAGCAGAACTCCTAAATGAGAGAAAACTTTAATTATCTACTTTGAACAGCAACTTTAAAATCAAAGTGCTGTGTCCTGCACACTCTGCCATGGTGTCACGACTTGAAGTGTGCAGGTGTGGGCTGCATCTCCCTCCCAGCCACAGGCTTTGTCCTTCATTGTCCGCAGATGCAGATGAGGCTACAGGTCTACAGATCCCACTTGTGCGATGTATTCTCCTCAGCTGATTACTGTATCTCACTTAGGTAGAGGATCGCTATGCTTTATTTGAACATCTCAGTGATGACTAGGCATTGTCAAAAGCCGATTGAACAGCATTGCTAGTGAATATGCCTTGAAAACAGAGAGAGGCTGGCTTCTTGACATGGAATCTTTAATGTTTTGCTTTCAACTAAATTTTAGACATAAAGGGTATTAGCTAAAATGCGCACTAAATTTTGTTATATATTAAAAATATTTTACACTTTTGCATTTTGAAGGAGGGAACTAAGATCATGAAAGCAGTTTGGGATGAGAGGCAGGACTAGGCGGGGGGCTCTTAGTCAAAGAACTAGAATAAAAAGTTACACTTTTTCCCTGAGATACTAGGCTATACCTAGAGACTGAGAGAGTAAAACATTACATTTGTTCCTGAGATAAAATGTTGTAGCCAGAGGTTGAGAGAACAACAGAAAATTCTTCTACCTGTAAACTTTCTTAATTTAACCAGTGTGTATGGTACACACACACACACACACACACCCCTCCCTTTAAGTGTGATTCAGTTAATGTCTGATAGTGAATTAATTACCTAAACAGATGATTTCTTTGGGAACACAGGCTACAATCTCACTCTGACTATACTCAGTTTTATTGTTCATTTTCCCTAGATTTTTCACTTTTACATTGCGATATAATTTCACACACGTATGTACTCAATGCCTTAACAAATGCATTCTGGGTGGTCGGAGCTGGTATCACAGGTGCGTGAGCTGTGGCTGGGCACAGGAGACTGCACTCAGTGGGGCTGTACATTTACAGTGATGCTGTACTAGCTGCCACTCAGAAAAATCCCACAAATGCTTTTCCAACGTTAATTTTTATTGATTTGTTTGTGTGAGTGTAGACCAAGTGTGTGTCTGTGTGGGGGATGTATGTGTATGTTTGTGTAGGTACTTGTATGTCTGTGTGTGTGCCTGTGTGTGGAATGTATGTGTATATGTGTATGTATGAGTACATCTCTATGTGTGTCTGTCTCTGTGTGTGTCCGTATGTTGGATGTATGTTATATGTATGTGTATATGTGTATGTCTCTGTGTGTGTTGGTCTCTCTCTCTGTGTATATCTATGTGTATGTGTGTGTATGTATGTGTGTGTCTATGTGTGGGATGTATGTGTTTGTATGTATGTGTGTGTCTCTGTGTGTGTATATGTCAGTTCTCTGTAATATTTTATCATCTCTGATTGATCTAGAACATAATAGGAAGTTAATAACTTCCCATGTCTAAGTAAATGAAAAATGATGTCTGTGCTTCCTTGAACTCTACAGTCCGCCTTTTCAAGGTCAGGGCTTCAAGCATATAACTCTTTTTCTCTGAATGGTCCTGAAAATTTTTCTTTTAAATATATAGAAGCTTGAAAATAAATCAGACACATGCATATAAGCACATGTACACCCATTCCTATATTAAATTACTATACATAAGTACAAATGTCATACTTTTGGAGTTTGAACAATTATTTTTTCTTTTAAGACAAGATTTCACTTTGTACTGCAAGCTGTTCTGGAACACACACTGTAGCCCAGACCGCCTTCAAACTTGGGGTCTTCCAGCCTCAGCCTCCCGAGTGCTTGCACTATAGGGCACGTAACTCCACATCTCTCTTTTCCAATTACATTTAAAAACCAGTTACCATCGCAGTTTATTTTAGTGGGAGCCCAGAAGATCAACACAGACATGTATGAGCACAGCCACACCTGCTCAGTTCCATAGGCCATTCGTTTTCCAATTAATTCTAGGGCGCAGGCTACGTGATTACCAGTAACAGAATCACAAGTGAGCTCAGCAGCTGGGGTTAATCAAGGACTCATCACCAGCAGGTGACAGGACCTTCCTGTGGGCATGAGATGCAAGCAGGTGACTTAGCACTCTCACTTGATGCTTAGAAAAATGACAATAATGTCCCAAGGCAACTGGGGAAAGCACATACAAACCTTAACATGGTGCCTGAGAGGGATTCCACAAACACAAGAGCCTTTTAATCAAAATAACCATGGCCACTTTATAGATGAAGGAATCGTGCCTTGCAGAAATTGATGCTCTTCCTAGGCAGGGAGGGAGCCGCTAAACACGGACACTAGGACTAAACCAGTTCTTACCAGTCTAGGTTCTTTTTGTTTGCCTATAAAATATTGCTTTTGTGGAATGACAAGGTATGTGTTTCATGGTTCAAAACATACATCATAGTTATACAGTATTTCTCTGAACATATACAAATGAATTGTTCCTTTTTAAAATATCTGCCTTAGGGGTCAAGTTTGCCATTGCATGTTTAACTTCTGGTGTCATCGACTTCTCTACAAGTCTGGTCAAGTTGCTTTTACGTACTTTTAGCCAGTAGTGAACTGGACACAGCAGCGTTTCCTGCTGTTTTTGCTAAACAGTATTCAACTGATAGACTTAAGCTTCATTTTTAGCTGCTTGCATGCACAAAGTTTGGAAACAGATTCTGCTGGGACTGGGGGGGAAGGACCTCTTTTTTGAGTTAGTATTTATTAATGAACAAGGATAATTGACATTTCTATTCTCTGTGTACAGGTGACATCTCTATGCTGGTCTTTTTCAAACCAACACAACTCTTACATATTATTTCCCTTTAATTTAGTAAGTTTCATGTTGCGAATGCAGGGTGTTATGCTGGATGTCCGTCTTCTCTTTGCTCCTCACATCTACTCCATACCATTACCACCATGGGATACTGGCCTGCCAAAATAGCAAGCAAAATACCCAGCACTGGCAACATCAGCCATGCAGTGCCCAGCATGGATGGAGGCATCCTAAGATCAGAGGAAGGGAGGAGAGGAAGCCGGTGGTGTTTGTGCCTCCACTCCTCTGGGTGACCTGGTGTTGGCACTGTCTTTGCCCTGGAGCCTGGCTCTTTCCACATAGGTCTCCTCACACCCATCCCCCACAGTTTCAGTAGCCTGGCAGCAGGAGATTCTGACCTCACTACCCAGGTATCTCAGTTGCCCTTGTTTATGTATCTGTGCTATTACCCTCTCTTTAGGTTCGCCAACTGTTATGGAGACAGCTGACCCCATGATGCACCCGTACCTGCTCTGGAGAGGCAGAACACGGAGCTATTTCCCATGAAATGTTTTTGAGGCAGAGACAAAGACTCCAAATTGCAAAGCACATTAAGTGAAATTAATTACACGTGTCTCAAGTTGAAGTACTTTAGGGGTGTAGATTAATAATCCCCAAGAGGAGGGAATTGTGGAATGGGACAATTCTTAGATATTTTTCTTTTAACTCAAAAGCAGTTTCTGTGATAATCAGAAACAAATCAAGGCAGGGTTTTAGGGGGTGATGGGAAGGTACTGGGGAGGGAAGGTAGCTGGGAAGAAGGCTGCTGGTGACCATGGAGTCCCTTCCGGTGCTGTTTGAAAGAAGTCAAGAGAGGCAGGGCTGAGCTTATGAGCACAGCGGCTGTGTCAGCTGAGGATACAACTGACACCACTTCTTCTCCTCGCCCCTGGCTGTCACTTCTCATCATGGCCTCTCCCCATCATTCACAACTTCTGTCTCTATTCCATCCACTGGGTGTTTCTGATGAGAGTGGCCAGCCATTTTCTGGAATGAGCTAGAAAGCAGATACTTCGAGATGATTCACCAATCTTTCACTACCTTGTTATTTCTTCAGGGCCTCTGGGCTATGGTACTAGAGAGAACTGAGCTGTCTTTTCATTTTAGTCATTAAATGATTTTCTTTTAGTCATTAAATGATCTCAAATGCACTACGAACGTTCTTTTGGATCAAGTTGCTTAGTAGAGTTTTTGTTGTTGGTTATCTTTACATTTATTGTTGCTTAAAATAGTTACAGTGCCAGATATCTGACAGACAGACAGCTGTAAAAATACTATTTTTATTTTGTTTCATTCAATTTCATTCACTTTACTAATATGTGTCTCACTTTCAAAATATGTTGACACTCTAACTAGATTTCAGGAGCACTAGGTATTCTCAGTATGTCAGGATTTCTCTATTTTCACTTGTGTATGTGTATGTAAACATATGTATATGTGTATGTGCATATGTATATGATGTATATGTATATATAAATGTATGTGTGTATGTGTATCTATATGCATACATGTATACACACACATATGTATATTTTTTAAAGACATTCAATACTAAAGTTTCAAACCTGAACAGTTAAAAACTACTGATTCTGACCCTTCTCACTATAGCTGAATATTGACCTAAGAATATGTATTTAATTGGACCTATGGGGGGGGTGCACAATCTCAGACTAAACCATGTGGGATTGAAGAACATCATTGATAATTCCCTCTCTGTGATCTTCCCAAAAGGCTGCCCCTATCCCTGGTCACAGTGATCAGACATCTGTATAAAAAGCAGAGGACATCCCAGAAAAGTGCCTTACAGTGTCCTGATAAGGTGAAAGATTAGCAGTCCCCCTGTCTGGGTCTAAGCATCTGCTTGCTGCAAATGCTAAATTCTTATGCTGTGGCTTTATCATTAGGGGACAATAATGGCTTCAATTTCACAACATAGCTGTCAGGTTTCCCTGGGATACACCTACAACCAGAACTATAGAATAGGAACTACGTGATAATAGAAGTTTCAGCTGAGAAATCGAGACACAGCTCTCGGCACAAATGGACAGAATAAGAAACAGTTCTCTACATTTTCTGTCCTCAGCCTCAAATCCTGCAGATGTCTCTCAATAGAATATGGGCAATGACATTAATAGGATAGGACTTCTCAGAGAATAGAGAGAGGATGATGACCATGGAAAATGGATCTTGGAGCCTGACTTAGCAGACACAGGCCAGTAAGCTGGTCATCAGTTGGATGAGAGTTGAGTCTGCTTACTGTGCAGCTCTCCAACTTCCCCCACCCAATGCTGGCTGATCCAAAACTAAGACCAAAGTTTCCACGTCCTGACCTTTCCAGGTAGACATCAGAAGAGTCAGCCTGCACTCTTTGACCCTCAAACCTGAGCTCACAGGGAAAACGTTTTCCCCAGCCTGCTTTTCATAACTATGATTGTTGGCAGTCTTAGTGGCCAATTTCTACACAGCCAATGGGGCATCTTTAAAAAGCTGATCTAATTGAACACTGACTACTGAAGCAACCAATGTGGAAACTTTTTCCTCTGTGTTGGTTTTGGTCATGAGTCCAAGATGGCAATGGTTTTGAAAAGGAAGGACAACAGATGCCAAGAAATAGAAAACAGGAAAATAAACTCTGGGAACCAATTCCCCACATATCTCTTGCCATTTTGAATGTTTTCAAAGTAAATGTATGGATAGCTCCTTGTCCCAGACAAGGTTTGTAAAGATGTCTGTAGAGCCGTGGAAGATGACTTTTCCCCACTAAAGTACAGGATGAATACGTTTGCTCCCCACTGAGAGACAAGACCAACTCCATCCTGGGTTCCTGCTCCATCTTAGAGAACCTGACCTATGGTTGAACTTCACAAGGCCCGCACCTAACACTGGTCTCCAGGTCACTCCCCAACAACCACTAATCAGGAGGAAAGCAGAAGTTACAGTTTTAGCTAAAGATATTTACTTATGGCACCAGCCAATCATTTTAAAGGGCAACAAGTTTCATAATAGCCCCCTAATTGGATGTGTGCCAAGCTGGATACCCCCTTGCTTGTTTGCTTGCCTCTATAAATGCTTGCTTGAAACTGGACTCAGGGCTTCACCTTCCTGTCCTGCTGTGTCAGTGACAACGGTGTGACCAGAGCTCTAACTTGAGTAAAGACCCTCATGTACTTTACACTGGAGTTAGCTCCTCAGTGGTCTATGGGGGCTCTAGAACAACACCACCACACCCAAAAACTTGATTCCCTAAATTCAGCGTTTATTTTATCAGCCAAGCCTGCATTTGTGTGTATATTATTTAGCCCTGTTCACAACATCATGTGGGAACTGGGGGATCAGGGACTGTCAGGGAGGTGCTGGTGATCTGGCAAAGGCAGTGACTCTGAAGAACACTATAGTAGATTAAATAATAAGCTGTGCTTTGTCTCCAGTTCAGGAGACAAACGTATTGGGACTGTACATTTGTGTATTCCCAAATTCCATAGGCTGAAGCTCCAATCTCAACTTTTATATTGCCTGGTGGTGGTTGTGGCTTTGGGAGTTAAGAAATAAGCAGACTAGTGATGTTCCCACCATAGGGTTAGTGCCTGCTACAACTTGAACGTACCCCTCCAAAATCACGTGTCAGAAACTTTATCTCTTTGCAAAACTGTTAGGACATAGCATCTGATGGGAGGTATTTAGGTTACAAAAACTGAAAATTTCACTCTATTTTTCTCTTTTTACCAGGGTCTCATGACTCCTTAGATGGTCTCTAACTCACTGTGTTACAGGGAATGACCTTGAACTTCTGATTCTCCTGCTTTTCCCTCCAAATGCTAGATTTACAGGCAAACGCCACCATACCAGTTTTGGGAACTGAATTTGGGGTCATACATGCTAGGCAAGCATGCTACCAACTGAATTCCATCTCTAGGCCTAAGAGCTATACTACTGTGAGTGGATTAATATTGGTTATAAAAGATCTTGGGGATATAGCTGCTTCTTCTTCTTCTTCTTCTTCTTCTTCTTCTTCTTCTTCTTCTTCTTCTTCTCTCTCTCTCTCTCTCTCTCTCTCTCTCTCTCCTATCTTTACTGAAAGTCCAGCATCCAGAACTATGAGATGTACACTCCCACTCCTTAAGCCATCCTGTCTATGGTGTATGTCACAGGGGCCTTAGGTAACCAAGACATGACATCAGTGCCATAGCAGCTGGGCAGGATGTAAGGTACAATCTCGAACTGATCTTGGTGCTTTTGAGTACATCTAGATAGCTTAATAATCAAGACTCTTTCAATAATGACTGGTACTAGAGGTGTGCCTATGTGGGAGATTTGCTTGCATTTATATCTGCACAGCACATGCATCAGGGTTCATGGAGGCCATGTGATGGCACTGAATCCCCTGGGACTAGAGCCTCCATGTGGGTGCAGTAAATTGAACCTGGCTACTCTGCAAGAGCAACAAATGCTCCTATTACTGCACCATCTCTCCAGCCACATCAAATTTAAAAATATAAGATAATTTAAATATTATATTTTATTTATTTATTACTTATTGTATTATTTTAAAATTTTTATTTATATATTTTACTTTATTTATTTTATTATTTTATCATATTATCTTAAAAGTATAATAAAAATTTAAAATATAAGGTATCTTGACTTACCAAGTATAAAAGCCCATATAAAATTTCGTGACTGAGATAATCCATCACCTTCACACACTGTAGTATGTACAGCATGACACATTCTTCAAACACACACACACACACACACACACACATCTACAAACATGTAAACCATATAAATACACAAGTATATACCGTCTATAAGAATAGATTGATTGTATCCTAGAATCAAGTAGGGCCTTGTGCATGTCAGACAAGCATTTTTGTTTTGTGATAACATCCCAAATGTCAACAAGGATATTTTTTAATGTGTTTATTGTTTGCTGGCCTCAAATTCTTTATTCTCCTTTCTCTGCCTCTTGTGTGCTATGATAATAGGCATGCACCACCATGCCCAGCTACCTTTCTTTTTTTTTTTTAATTAGAAAGCATGACAGAGCAGCAGTAAACATGCTATCTCTCAGGATGTCCCTAGAGCATGGTCTGACTTGGCTTAGAGCTCAGGCCTCCTCTGGTACCACCGCTCTGTCTTTCTCGCGCCCATCTCTTCATCAGCACTTGTGACAGCATCTAGTGCTTAGTACGCTGAGGGAATGTTTACACACAAGGAATTTCTGGGCTTTAAACACAATCTGATTCAGCAAAGATTCAACTTGAAGGCAAGGCAGCAGGCTGTGTAAAAGCAAGACAGTTTCTGCTTTCCGATTCAATCTATTCCCTGTGCCACCCTTGTGTGAAAGAAGTCAGCCAAGAGGCACGAGTCAGAGGGCTTCCAGCAGAACATCGGCTCCTCCTACACCAAGGCTAGCAATGGAGAATCTAGAGTTATATTTCAATATTTATACAAGCACTTACATATCCTTTATTCTTTTATACAATTATGGTCAGTTTACCCATCTCTAAAGAAAAATTAAGATAATAACTTTATATATGAAAGGGCCTGTGGTACCCTGAAGTACTATATTCTTATGGATAAAAGGAAAAAGAAATAAAAAATACAAATATAGAAATACAGAAAATAAAACCAGTGGACTGAAGACCTAAGCCTCTTTGAGGCCAAAATGGTATTGTTTTGGGACCAGAGAGATGGTTCAGCACTTAAGAATATATACTTTCTTGAAGAGGACCAGGGCTTGGTACATAGACTGCACATTGGAATGTGTGGATCCTAAGACCCTGTAACTCCAGTTCTGTGGGATTTGATGCTCTTTTTTTGCTTTCCGTGGGTACCAGAACAAACATGGCACATACTTCCACACAAATACACATAAACATACACACAGAGAGACAAACTGAAACACAGAAACACACATGCATGCAATATACACATACATGCACGCACAAAGACAAACACACATTCACACAGAAGTGCACACACATACACAAAGAAACATACACATATACATACACACAGAAACACACATACATACACACAAAAACACATACATGCAGAAACACAGACATACACAAAGATACTGCAGAAGCACAGCCATATACAAACACACACAGAGACACATATATTTACAGAGAAACACACAGAAAGACACAGACACATTCACACAGAAACACACGTTCATGCACAAAGGCAAATAAACACAGGTACATATACAGAGAGAGAGAGAGAGAGAGAGAGAGATCCACCCAGATACATATACCCACACAGACACAAATTAAAAATAAATCTTAAAAGAACAAAATGATACCTCCTTTCTTGCTGTGTCCACAGACATTGTAACCAAGAAACTAATAAAATACAAAGGCTTTGTGCCTGTCAATAAGCCAAGCAAGTTCCCGTCCTGGTACTTACTTACAAGTTCAGTCAACTGAAGCAACACAATCTGTCTGGGTTCTAGAATCTTGATCCATAAAACAAAACATCTCTAAAAGCAAACCGTATAAATATTACTAAGATATAAGATGATCAATGTTGGAATACACTTAGCCTTCTGTGACAGTGAACGACTTATATTGAAGGAAAAATGGAAGTCGAGGGAGTGGAGAGATGACTCAGTGGTTAGAAGCACTTTGCTCTTGCAGAGGACCCAGGTATGGTTCCCAGCACCCACATGGTAACTCACAACTATTTGCAACTCTAGTTCCAGAGGATCTAACACCCTCTGACCTCCATGAACACCAGTAACAGGTACAGTGAATGTGTACACATTCAGGCATTTGTACACACACACACACATAGCAAACAAATCCTAAAATTATCAAAAATGGAAGCTTAAAGAATTCATGCAAACCTTAGAATACTGAATGAGCAGACCTTTATTTCGGCTGTTGGAAAACACAAAGAGGTGGTCTATAGTCTATATCTGTTCTTTGCTTTCCTCAAACAACTCGTTTAGGTTAGCCCTTCTTCAAACTTGAAGTAGCACACATGTTATATAGGCCCCAGTCTATACACAATTTCCAGATGTGGAGGTCACCTCCAGACAAACCCCCTGGAGAACACATCCTCCCATACGGATCCAGCTTTCAGACATCTCTGTGTAAATTTTCCAGGCCTGGCCAACTCCTCTCCTGCTTCACAGAACCTTAGGGAACTTATGGATTAATTGAAAAATTACCACCATGGATTTGAGAAAAGATGGTTGACCTCTGATTCATAGGTTACAGATCATGTAGTCTCCAGTAGGGGGTTCCTGGGATAGAAGTCAGCCTGTTCTCTTTTTTACTTTGTCCACTGTTGTCACTAATGAGACAGGTGTCTTCAGAGCAATGCCAGTGAGCCCACATACAAACATGACCTTACTCATCTTTAAAGCACATTTGGACATTCCTCTGATGCCTCTAAGACTCTGAGTTTTAAGCACTATTCATTCATGCTTAATATATTTCTAGTGGCTCCCAGACTAGCTTTTAAGCCAACCACTGAGGGCTATTTTTGGTTCACTGGACCATTAATTCCAAGTTCAAAACAAAACCCTATGAAAGAATAGATCAAAAATGTGTCCTTTAAGTTACACAAAGAACCAGAAATTCCCTACAGGAAATTACTACTCTAATTATAAACTTTCTGGTTGAGAAAGGTTTCTAAAGCTTTGTCTCTCTTGTGGAGTCGAAAGCCTTTGGTTTGGCTTCATTTCATTTTCTTCCATTCAAAACATGTGGGAATATTCCCAAAACATCAGAACAGCTGGCCCTTTCAAAATCAACTGTTCTGATGCTCTTGACACTGCAGAAGAAGAACTCCATCCCACTGCCCAAACAGCCGTGGTCATTTCCGAATGGTGTGGCAGTGTTCGGGGTGGTTATGTTTTCCTGCCGAAATTACAGCTTTGATGATATACTGAGAAGAGAGGTCAACCATAGTTTACAGCTGAGTGTAGTAGTGCCTTTCCCCTTTTCTTTCCAATTTAGCACATTTAAATGTTTAAAAACACTGAGGGGATTATCATATGGCCCAGGTGTTCACACTGTCAAGGCTTTCTCGATTTACACTTAAGACTGCCATCCTATTAAAGGCGTGGCCTTTCTGGAAGCTACTTCCTGTATTTTCTCCCAGTACTTCTGGCAGAATACAGGAAGATAAAAGCATATGTTAAAAGTGAAAGAAAAGGAGGCAATTTAGGTCACCATCAAATGCATCCAATCTCCTAAATCATGTTTGACCTTAGGAGTAAAGCTGTGGCTTAACATTCTACTCTAAGGTACCTTGGTCTTGTAGCTACAGGACCACATCAACTCTCAAACATTCTCCTAATCACTCAACTTTCCTGCACAAAGTTGACAAACTTCCCAAGCACAGTGTCTACACTTCAACATTGACGCTACAAAAGAAATTAAAGATTTGAAAATAATGAGTCTACATGGTAAGTCCTGTCCCATAATGCTGACAAGAGTGTTAGCCAGAATAAAACTACATAAATTGTATATGTCCACCTGATTAATATAATCCAGAGAATGCCAAAATGCTTACTACTTATCAGGAAATGTCTTTATCAGATTTACTGGTCTAATTTGGCAACAAATCTTAAGCCATTTTCTTTGGTGAGTCACATAAGCCAACTTGCAAGGAAAATAACTACTTTTCAGTTACTGTTATATAGCTGCAAGAATCGAGTATTTCACAGATATGACTTGCTTTAAAAATATTTATTCTTCTATTTCTCTCCCTAGGGCTCCCTCCCCTCATGACCGTCCTTTACTTTCTTGGTTTCTGCAGTTTCTCCTTGCTAAAGATATCATGTACTTCAGGCACAGTACTTGAAATATTTGACCTGGATCTGACCTGAAAGTCCCATCTCTGAGGGACTTTTCTTATCTTAGCTTTCAGAATCTCAAACGGTTTCATTCAAGCTGCAATAGGAGAGAAGCCATCAATAACGCTCTCCTATCCGTGATTCCTGTGATCCACAACAGTCACTAGCATGGCAAATCATCCTTCATTGTATAACAATGGCACTTATATCTTGGCGGTAACCAACAGCTCTCCAAATGGGCTTAAGAGTCATTCAACAGTAGGAAAATCATGTGTGGTACTTGAAACCTAGCCAACTACCATCACCAGCTACCCGAGGCTAGTGAGGTCATGAGACTTAGGGGAGAACCTCCCACTACAGCTTCACTACATGATATAATTCCTAACTGCATTCTAAACACTTATCCTTATACTTGCATTACAAATAAAATCTGTCCTCACCCCTCATTAAAGAAGCTTCTCTTTGCAGCAGACAGAGACTATCACAGAAAACCACAGCTGGTCACAATGCAGAGAGCAATGTATTTCTGGAGGCCCAGCCCCAGTAGAGGCATCTACAGCATAAGTTCTGCAGCTGAGGCTCAGGAATGTCAAGGAAGAAGGGAAGGAAAGATTGTCCTAGCCGGAGGAATGGGAAGTCTGCTGTGGGATTGTGTGTCCTAGAAATGACACAGAAACCACACCCACAAAAACCCAAATAATGGCACCGCTAAGAGAAAGAGGAAATCTCCAGAGGCCCCAGCCCTAGACAGAAGAAGCAACAAATAAAACTTCCTCTGAAAGAGGGAGAATTTGTTTTTCCCAAGGATAAAGCCGCTAATTGTTTAGCCAATACCAGTGGTGAGTTCTGAAATCATATACATACAATCAACTCTAAATAGCTCAGTGGTTTGTGTTTATGTAGTTATATATGTGAAACAACAATAATAAAAGAAAAAGAGACCATGAATTTGAGAAGGAGCCAGGGGAGAAAATGAAAGAAACTGGAAGAAGAGGATGCCAGAGGGTTTGAGGGAGGAGAAGGAAGCAGAAACGATGTAATTGTATTTTAGTTAACATTTAAAAGTTATTTTGAAACGTTCATATTCTTGTGTGAATGTATGCATGTCCTCAGGTCCTGTATGTTCACCAGGTATGTGTCTGGTGCCAGCAGAGTCCAGAGGAGGGTGTCAGATCATCCTGAACTGGAGTTACAGATAGTTCAAAGCTGGCTTTTGGACGATGGGTACTGAGCCCAGGTCCTCTGCAAGAGCAGTATACACTCCTGTGCCCTCACTCCAGCCCCAGTGACCCATTTCTGACTGGCAAGTGGATTATAGACAAGAAAAGCAGGAAAAAGAAGGCTTCTCCTTCCAGGGTCACACATCTAACTCCAGAGGACACAGGTCTTACCCGGGTGAGCCCGGCACTCTGCTCCTTTCCATTTCTCTCACATGCGATGTATGTATTAATATAGTAGGACTATAGCCAGAAACACCACACAGTGGGTTGCTTAAACAATTGAAATTTATTCCTTCCTAGCTCCGAGTAAGAAATCTGAGGTCAGGATATCAGCTGGTGTAACATCCCCTGGGGCTCCCAAGCTGGCTTGCAGCACTGCTGTGTGCTTACACGGCCATTTGCCTTGGTGTCTTGCAAGTGTCCCCTTGTCTTTGTGTGAGAATGCACTGGCTTGGACTATGCCACACATGAGTAGACTCCTTTTAACTTAGTTATTTACAAGTAGTAACTTCACACTCTGAAGTTCTGTGTATTCATATGAAACCTAGCCCAATGGAAGCAACTTGATTACTATGCACAGGACATTTTGGTGCCTTCCTTCTCCAATGACATGTAAATCTTCAATACATCCCAACACCCAGAATAACTGACACAAAATCAGACAGTATAGCATCCTAACTTAATGTTTCATTGAGTTGGATATTAAATAGGAATCATTTAATTTGCTCAGCACACCAAAGACTGAGAATCATAGGAGGATGAAAGCCTTGTCTAGATTTCAATGGGCACTGTTCAATCACTTAAAAGAATGGACTAGGAGATGGGAAAACAGTTTATTCCAGTGCTAGGAATGTTTACTCCCAGTTGCAGAAATGCTTAAATCTGCCAGTTTGGAAGGATGGTAGAGTTGCCCTCATTCCAAGAAGAAATGTGTCCCAACCCATAGCAACTGAGACCAGCCTGTAGATGCCCTCAGATAGCTCACAGATGGCCCTTGAGTGACAGAAACATGAAAACTAATATGAAATAGTTAGAACTGCTCAAGCAGTAGGGGGATGGAGGGAGAGAGAGAGAGAGAGAGAGAGAGAGAGAGAGAGAGAGAGAGAGAGAGAGAGAGTGAGTTGGGGGCTGCTGTTCTGTGCTTAGCAAGTATTTCCACTTAAGAGATAACATCTGATATTCATGTTGTCCAGACAGACAACAAAAGGAGAGAGATGAGCCAGAAACACCTTGAGAGGATCTCCACCTGAAAGGCCAAGAGGGTTAAAGAAACAGGGCAAAGGGAAACAGAAGAGCTAAGGCAGGGTATAGCGAGTGACCAGCTGAAAGAGGCAAGACAGACACCAGTCACGTCATCCAGAGAGTCAGGACCGCTCTTGTGAACTGAGAGGACAGACTTCCAAGAATATCTCAAAGGCACCCCATGAATAAGACTCCACAGAACATTTCTTCTACAGTCTTGGTTTCGGTTATTTATTTTAAACCCTTGAATAAGGGGGCCGGGAGAAAGTTCCTTTTGTTGTTTGGTTCTCTTTTAAGGCAAAATTTTCCCAGCAAAATAGCTCTGAAGACAAAGACTTGCTTTGAGACACATTGTCTGTGAGGTGGTTTATTTTAGGCCATGATATTATGATATTAGCAGGTTGTTACTTGGAGCTACATTGATGAATGTGTCTCTGTCATGGCAGACACAAAGCAACAGTCTGTTTCCCCCTCATCTCCTCTCTCTGCCCTCTTTATGCTCAGGAAGTCTGAGCACATGGCCTACTACAAAGACCCAATGCAACGTTATTTCAGTCTCCAAAACTCTGTGCTGAACCCAAGCATTTGTGGCTCAGTGATTGGAAGACACGCCACTGGAAAACATTCGTAGATTATTTTAGCAATTGGTCTGGAGGACAAAAATCCATGGATAGGTTGAAAATGAAATCTTGCCAGCAAGCCAGGCAGTAGTGGTGCACGCCTTTAATCCCAGCACTTGGGAGGCAGAGGCAGGCGGATTTCTGAGTTCAAGGCCAGCCTGGTCTGCCAAGTGAGTTCCAGGACAGCCAGGGCTATACGGAGAAACCCTGTCTCTGGAAAAGAAGAGAAGAGGAGAGGAGAGGAGAGGAGAGGAGAGGAGAGGAGAGGAGAGGAGAGGAGAGGAGAGGAGAGGAGAGGAGAGAAAAGAAAAGAGAAAAGAAAAGAAAAAAATCTCATCAACAAAGAGTAGACAAAGTTTAGTATCTTCTGGAGAAAAAAACACATGCAAGTGACCTTGAACTTTAATTCTCTCTCCAAAGGCAGCCTCTGTTTTTCATGATGCTGGATTTTATTTTTTTTAATTAAATAAATATGTACCACTCAGCTGCCAGCATTCAAAAGTAATAGATTTTGTTTCATCTCGTTACAAGTGTGACAAAAGTAATCACAATATTGTTTTATGAAAGAAACAAACATTTGTAACTAAGTATAGTATTTACCGATGACAATGTCTCTATACCATGTAGCTGTCCAGAGTAACTAAGTATAGTATTTACTGATGACAATGTCACTATACAATGTAACTGTTCAGAGTAAGGATTTTAAAACATATGCATCAATGGACCTTAAGATGCCAATATTTTGGGGCCCAAGAACTACACTTTTAGAAACCTGACATAATAGAATAAATGTTTATTCATTTCAGTAACATGCATAATATTCATAAAACCAAAGAATGACTGATTAAGTCTGGGTAAATACATAGAATATCATATTAGTTATTAAAGTGTTTGAAGACTAATAACTAAAAAGTCCCTATATAGCCTATATATATCAAGCAGCTTAAGTGTTTAGCATCTATGAACTCCTTTAATTCTTATACCAACATTATTTGACAAAAGCATCATTATTTTCTATTATGAGTGTGTTGGTTATGATCCTGACAACTTCTTAGAAAAAAAAAGCTGAACCCAAATCCCCTGACAAGTTCATTTCAAATTGAAGAATTTAAAATAAAAATCACACCGATGCCTTTCCACTAACTCTTGGATGTTTTCTCGTGGTCTTTGGCATTCTGTAGCTTATCCAAGTGATATCTTCATATTCATTTTCATATATTTCCTGTCCAAGACACCCCACTCCCTTTACAGGACAGCAGCTACACTGGAAAGAAGCCTATCTTCACCAGGATTGCCTCATCTTAACTAATGACCTCTTCAGAGGACCCTACTTTTTGTTTTTTGCTTGAGCAGGTGGCAGAAATTAATATCATCTACCCAGTGCTGGTTTCTCAGGCATATAGGATAAAAGCAGTTATGGGATCACAAAGGCTTCCATCCAGATTCTACAGAAAAGCATGTGAGTCCAGGCAAATATGCAGCAAGGTGGAAATTCTTGCAGAACCTCTAAGAGTACTCTTCCTGAAACTGTGAAGGTGACCCCTAAGTCAAAATGCAGACTCCAGGATGTCAAAAATATGAGGAACTTAGGACATCTACCAAGAAACGCTACAGGTACCAAGTAGAGCTAGCCCAGAGAAAGCCCTTCAGGATGCTCAGAAAGCCAAGTAGCAAATATGTGTGCATCTTGGTTTCTAGGATTAAATGGAGTCATAGGTAACCATAGGTCATAGGTTTTTTGTGTGCTTGGTTTCCTTTGCTAAGCATCACCTTATCATGTAATAAAAGCAAGAAATCAACTATCAAAGTAAAGCAGATGCAGAGGGCTCCACAAAAAACAGTAATCAGGAGTTTAAAAATAATGACACCTTCAGCAGTCACATGGCCCAAATTATTATCACATTAGTGAGAAAAAAGTAATTCTCTATGCTCATTCCATAACAAACCACAAAAAAAAAAAAAAAAAAAAAAAAAAAATGCAGCTTATATCCATTCAGGCCGTCCTGCCTCATGGTGCAGGTGGCAGGCACCACTATGATAGACAAGCATTTGATGAAGAGATGGAGGGGAGAGAAGATGGAATTATGTGTGCACTGTGCAGAGAGGTGGAGCTGGGGACAGACAGCAGTGCCAGGTGAGAAAGGACTTGGTCTACATATTGTCATTGCCCAGTAGGGTTGCAGGGGTGGTGTGTAGCAGCCTGCACCTCACACAGATGCAGACTCAGCACCAGAAGACACCACTGCACACTGGCTTCAGGATCACCCTGACTCTGGGGAAGAGAATGAGATGAGGGATGCTTCACTTTCTGGATAGGACTTCCTCAACGGACCACTATGATCCTTGATGTCACCAGAGGCTCCATTTGTGTCTGTGGTCTAAGCTGCTATCCCAGGCCACCATGAAATCTAAGATCCATATGGGCATAGCCAGTCTGCACTGCTGACTGAAGCCATGAGGATGTCTTTGGGCTTTGCTGCCTCAGAGGCCGTGTTGAAGCAAGTGGCCTGTGAAGACTTCTGGGGCTGTGCTCATGTTCCTGGGCCACTGAAGGTCATGTGTGGGTCAGTGGACCTTGACTGACCACTTGACTGACCTTGACCTCCACTGACCCACACATGACCCTCAGTGGCCCTTGGCCAGGAGACTGGGTTGATGTCCATGGCCCATGATACCACCTAAGGCCATGTAGATGTCAGTGATCTATGCCACGGCCTGACTGTGATCTATGTTATAGCCATGACATAGAACACAGACATTACATCCACAAGGCCTGAAGCCATGTTGTTGTCTAATGAGCTGTGCTGCTGCTAAGGACCAGGCTGATGAGAATAGCCATGCTGTGATATAGACCACACATGTGTTCACTCTGCCATGCTGTGATGTGGACCACACACATGTTCATTCTGCCATGCTGTGATATGGACCACACACTGGTTCACTCTGCTTTGCTGTGATATGGACCACACGCCAATGAGAATGAAAAAGGAGCATCATGAGAATAACTTCACCCCACAGGTCTCCACTTAAAAGTGTTTTAGGACCCAGGATCCATGGACATGATTTGAAAACTGATGATCTAGGGTGTCAACCATGGAGTAAGTACCTGTATCAGTCACTTTTCTATTGCTGTGGTAAAACACCCTGACCAAGGCAACTCCCAGAAGGAGGAACTTCCTTGCGCTTACAGTTCCAAGGATGAGTTTGTCATGCAGAGAAGCGTGACAGACTTGGTGGCTGAAGCAGGAAGCAGAGAGCTTATATCTTGAGCTGCAACCATGAAGCAAGAAGCAAGCTAAAAACAGCAGAGGTCTTCAAGCTTTCAAAGCCTGGCCCCAGTGACTTATTTCCTCCAGCAAGGCTGTTTCTCCCAAACCTTCCTATACGGCACCAGCTAGGGACTGAGTACTCAAGTGCCCCAGACTATAGGGGCACTTCAATCAAACCCCACAGCACCTAGATTAGAACAGAGGAGAAAATCACTGGAGGGTAGAATTTTAAGATGCTGAGAACTGAGAGCATGGGAATCCCAACAGTGGCAGGAATTGCACCAATGTCTAAAAGTCTTCAGGATGGAGGGAAGCAGGCCATGGGCAGCAGGAAGAGTGGGGGATAAAGTCTTCCTTTGAAGTCATGAAACTTGAGCAATCACATAGCATCCTGAATAATAAAAGTTGGGAGGACTGGCTAACAGCTCTTCACAGAGCCTCAAATACCATTCCAAAAGCGAACATAACTGTTCCTACTCTTTCCTTGATATGATTTCAGCTCATCTATAGTTAATGCATAGTAATGAATTGCAATGGCTTTATTACCAGCCAACCCGGATGATGCTAGCTAGCCAGCCCATCATTTACTGTTTTGAGACTCTGTAAACCCTCTCCTGTGGTACAACAAACCAGTATCACAGGCACTAGAATCCTGGAGCAACAGCCAATAGTTTATGACATCTAGAAAGTGATTGACGCGTCTGGTTTTTATTCTTCACCACCTATTAGTAGCAAAGATCAGAAAACAATAAGTCCAAGGAAACATCAAATGGGCTTACATCTCTCTTTTATAGACAAACGAGACCCCGTGTCCCAGGAATGTGCTGATCAGAAATCAAAGTGACATCTTTGGCTGAGCTACAGAGACAGAAAACTGGGCACTTCAAGTCTACCCCTTGTGCCATGGTTAGGGAGGTTACAAAATAAATCGCGTCTAAGTCGCAGCTCTAAACTTCAAAAGCAATTATCCTTGCTCAGTCCTGGCATCTCAGAAAAGAGCTAAGGGCAGCTTGGGGAGGAGAGGACTGGGATAAACGAGAAGTATCCAGAGGCCCCCTGCTTTTGCCAGTGAGAACATTACTTTAGCAAGGAGAAGAACAATTTGTCATGCTGATGTTCACATTCCCGGAGTAATTAATTTTTGTCCCCATCACTGAGCATGAAGAATTAGAAAGTACGTGAAGCAGCGTGTTGTAAATGTTCTTGGGTGAAAACTAGGGAGCCCTTGACAATGTTGGTATGTATTACTTAACGCTCACTGACCAGCGGGCGATGCGCAGGGCATTATCCATAGCAGCGCAGTGACGGGCCATAGAGCCTCAGCACTGGTGGAGTAAGCAGGGGCCCCCGTGCTCTGTCGGGACTGCTGTCTGTCTGCATCAAGTAGCAATTTAGATTCTGGCAATTGTTTGGGAAATGCTTTATTTTGGCAGCTGCTGTTCTACCATAAAGCAAACTCAGCAAAGGCTTGATGGATCGCACGCCGCTGGGATATCTTCACCGACTCACGTGCTTGTGAGAGAGTGTTAGAGCTCAGGTGAGCATCTGACAATTTCAAATCCGCAAGCCGCAAGCCACCCTCTATCTCCCCCTTACCCCCCCCCCACTCCACTCCGAGCTCACTGCCCTCACTTTGGGTAAAGAAGTTATTTCCTTTACCCAAACAGGAGGAAGGAAAGAAAACATAGGAAAAGGTTTATGGGTAACAGAAATCAAAGGATATTGCCAGCTCTTAAATTCATTTTTTATATGAACTCCTGTGCTCCCAAGTGTGCTGTGTGATATCGGCTCCCCTCTGCTGGAAGTGTCATAGTGTGCAAGGAATTTCTGCTTCTGGCTCTGGTCTAACAGACTGCCCAATGTGTCTCACAGATGCATGGCATCACATGCTGTTGCAGTCAGGACGGGGAAACAGTATCAAAGCATAGCCACGTGCAAAATCTACCCAACGAGAAAGGCTCATGCTACATGCTTCAGACTTCTCCCCAGATCTTCAAAGAAAGCAACCTCTGAGTGCGATTGCTACTTGGTATGACCACAGAATCAAATGACAGATGTGGGAAGTTCTTTTTATCTATGCTACTATCTCTTTTTTGAGACTAGTGTTTTGACCAAAGTCTGGCTAGCAGCCCACTGGTGCAGGGTGCATAGCCATGCCCTTTCAAACTGACTCTAAAAGTCCTTGAGCTGCCAAGCTCATCCAGCCCCCTCTACCTAACTTCCACTACATCACTCTCTTAGTGTTTCCAGTTGATCTCTCTTAATTCATAAGATGAAGAATTGCAGTTTGATTGATGGCTAAAGGCTTACTCTACAAAGATAGCACACTGTGGTCACTGAAACTAGATTTGCTTTAAGTTCCACTTACCTCAACTCCAGTGGTTCTTTGATAGAAGTGTGTTATTGTTCAGATATGAAATGTCCCTAAAGATCCATGAACTGACAGCTTGCTCCCCAACTGGTGACAGGGTTCACTAGTGAACAGATGGTGACAGTGCTAACGCCATTGGTGATTAGCACATTGATAGGTTCATGGGTGGATAGGATCTTAGGACGTAGAGCATGGTCAGAGTAGGTCTCCGAGGGTGGGCATTTGAAGGGCATATTCTGGTCTCGAAGGCCTTTCTTCCCTCTTCTCTCCTCCCCTCTCCCGTCTTCCCTCTTGTTCTCCTCCCCTTTAATCTCCTCTCCTCCCTTTTAATCTCCTCCCCTTTAATGTCCTCCCACTTTTTCCTCCTCCTACTTATTCCTTTCTCTTCCCATCTTCCCAGGCAGCCATGAGGAGTTCATCCAACATCTCCATACATTTCCTCCCCTATGCTCAGTCTCACTCAGGCCCAAAACAACAGAATTAGCCAAGCATGGATTACCACCTCTGACAGCACATGTCACAGAAATCGTCTGCTCACAAGTCATTCCTCATGTTGTGTCACTCCTACAGAACACTGACTGGCACACGTCTATTTATGGGAACATTTCCATAAAACATTTGGATCAAATGACAGTTTATTGTTAAACAAATTATTTTATCTATTTTGTTTATATCAAGTTCACAACTCTGTAGATTTGGTTCTGATGTTAACCATATTTACATGATGGTGTTTTAGATAGCTTTGCTAATTCAAATTAACTTAATTTTTATTTTTATTTTTATATTTTTGCAGGAGAAATACATCTCGTCAATGTGGACCCAAAAAGTAATAAGTAATGCAGCAGACCATGAGATACTCAGGCATCAAAGATAACCACTTAAAGCATTTATTCATGTAAACAATTTACTCTAGATTTAAATAAAATGAGTAATATGGATCTTTGCTGTTTAGGAAAGAAATAAAGAAGAGAGATTCACCCCCTATCAGCCAGAATGCTTTGTCCAGCCTAGTATAGAACTCTCAGCATTCGTGATTTTTGTGTCTGTTCCAATTTCTTTCCGTATCTGTTATCTCGCTTCTTTTTCAGCACAAACACATGACATCAGGGCTGAGCAGACAGTTGCTTCCATTACATATGACAGACGAGACTGAGGTAAAGGTTCATTGAGAGCCACAGCTTTGGTGTGAGAAATTAGAATGCGGCCATCTACTGACTACAGTTGGGACCAGTGCGTTCACTATCCTAGAACATGGCTCGCACCTCGTCAGTCTTACCACTATTGATGTCTGGAGCTTGCCACTATTGATACTTTTCCCTGGGGCTTTCCTGGGCGTGCCTACCAGAAGCACTGTTCAGCAGCCAGAACACCTCCTCACCCTTCTCATAACAACCTGAATTGTCTCCTCACACTGTCAAGAATCCTCTGTGGAATGTATCTGCCTGGCTGAGTCCTCTGATCCTGGTGCGATTTTTGGGAAAGTCATCTGACTTCCCTGCTCTCTGAACCAAGAAAGCCAATTGGTGAGGAAGTCTGTTACTTGTTATCTCCAAGCATAAAGGAGGGATGCCCTTTGACATACAAAAATATGAGAGCATCAATGTTTTCTTTGCCTTTTTTTCTTATGATGGGGCCAAGATGTCCAGTACTTCTTCCTATAAGGTTGCTGGGACACAAATAATTCTTGTCCAAGGTGACTCTGTTACTGAAAGATACCACCATCTTTCTTGCCTCTCATTTTTCCTGAGCTGGTCTAGCAGACTAAGGAACCAGTCTCAGAACGGACAGGCATGGTTGCAGAAGAGGTGGTACCCTGAACAAAAGCATCCACCTGAGTCTGCAAATAAGCAATGAAGTCCAATTCATGCCCCAAACTTAAGGTCCAAGAACTGGCATATCATCACACTGTTCAACAAAGGAAAGGAGTCCTTCCCAAATTCACCTAAAGACACCATTTGGGTGGCAAGTACTTATGGATTATGTTCAAAGAAGGAGAGAAATGCTAAGAGAAAGAGGGATAGAAACACTGTGTCAATTTGACACAGACAACTACTGTCCATCCGGTGGTGTCCCTGACATAGTCAATTCACAGACAGCTGTGCTCTGTACAGTCAGTGAGACTTGGTCACCAAGAGAGGCTTTGACTCTTCAGAAAGGGAGGAGTGTGGGAGAAAGGAGAATTACAACCTGTCCAACCTAGATCCAAAAGAAGAGTTGAAGAACACACACATGTTGGACAGAGATGCTACATCTACAGACAAGAGGAGCAGAAACTTTGCCACCGACAAGAACCAGGAAACTGGGAGTCCAGAGGGAATATTCTGTCTGCCTCCTCCTTGCCTCAAGATTAAGGGTTCCACGCACAGAAACCTGTTTTCATTCTCAGATTTCACTAACCATGGTAGATGAGGTGCCTCTGGGAGCTTCCTTCCCCCAAGAAGGGAATGTTAAAAGGATACTGTTCCCAACCATTCTGGAGAAAGTCAGAATACTTCCTGTCTTTATTTCATATGCTGTACTACTAAACAAATGATGCCCATAAATCAATTCTTAAGCTTTTATGTTCTTAAAAAATATGAGTTAAAACTACATAAATGGGCATAAGCCCTTTCCCCCTCCCTCCCTTCCCTCCCTCCCTCCCTCCCTCCCTCCTTCCTTCCTTCCTTCCTTCCTTCCTTCCTTCCTTCCTTCCTTCCTCTTCCTCCTCCTCCTCTTCTAATTTTTGCCACTAAATGGCTATGCATTCCTTCTAGGGGCTTCTAATTGTCAGCATTTACTATTATTTCAGAGTGTGTGGAGTTGGGAATGGTAAGCCTTCATTATTAGGGTAAGGTAACCAATCCTTTGAAATACAATTCTTAGAACAATCCTCCAAATTACAGCCATTATTCAGACTGTGACAATTAAAATTTCCCTTACAATTGCCCTTCTGTTTTCTCTCTATGCACCTTCTTCAGGGCTGCAGGGGAAAATCCAGATATTTTATGCACAGTCAAGCAAGCTAGCTTTTAAATCTCTTTTGCAGAGGGAGTTTTCATTATCCACAAGAAAACAGGAGCTTGCAGGACACATGTTTCCTATATTTTTAATGAGGCTTGCCCTTAGCAACCCCCTGACAAGGAAGCTGATTTCATGAGCGCCCCGCTGTTCACTAATTCCATCTGATTTTTCTGAGAAAGAACCCCTAATGACCAGCGAAGCAAGGCTCACGCACACCTGCCCCACAGCTCACCCTGGATGTCCTCACCATCTGCAGCAGATGTCTGCTGCTCAGCGCAGAGGGGAGGGCATTCTCTTCATTTCAGGGAAATTCTTGACATCTTAAAAATGTAAAAGGGAGATAGAAATCTGCAGTCTTTTATTTCTGTTACCTTAGCCTATTCATGCCCCTTAAAGGCCAGAGACTCACTAAAGTATTTAGTAGCCCAAGTGAAAAGAAAAAGACACAGGTATGAGGGTCAGTCAAAAGCTTTGGGGCGTAAAATAATTCAGTCCCCTGAGCTCCTTAGTCTGAGAATATTTGTGTTCTCAGCTGAAACTCTCAGTGGCTGCTTTTCTATTTACCCACGCAGACTTCAACCAATCATTTACTTATCCACTCATCTATTTACATCTGAAGACACAGATTGCTAATTGTCTATGTAATCTATTGCCTGTGTTAAAGAGAATTCCAATTTTGTTGGGGGTGAGGGGAGTTGGGCATTTAACTGAAAACTACAATTCCCAGCATCCCTTGTGGTCGGTGTGACCAGTGATCATATGATTAGGTTCTGACCAATGAGATTTAATCGTGAGCAGCTGGGTCGCTCACAGAAAGGCTCTTAAAGATGCCCCAGGCAAACTTCCTGTTTCTGCAAACTTCAATAAAAGTTTTGAATAATCAGGGACTTTGAAGAGAGGGGGTGATGTCAGAGTTGAAAAACCAGACAGGAAAAAAAGAAAATATGTGTCTGAAAATTGTATAAATCATATCACTTCTACTAATTTTTCAGTCGTGTTTATATAAAATTTAATCATCAACAAGGTAACATCAGAGAGAGTTTGCTGCTCTTCCAAAGATTCTCAGTTCAGTTCCTGTATCAGGATGCTCACACAAAGGCCTATAATTACAGTTTCAAGAGGTCTGACTCCTTCTCTGGCGTATGAGGAAACGCATATAAGTGCAGCATACACTCACACTGATACACATGTACATGAATGAAAAAATTAAAAATTAAATTCTGTCTAAGTCATACCAATTAAAGGGCACAGCATCTAACAATTCCGTAGCCTTTGCTTTCTGTGTTAGTGAAGTGAAAATTTTCAGTTTAAAACAGTTGCTGATTTGGGTGAATAAAAGTAACACTTTGGAGTCATTACATTACTAAGCTGCTGAAAGTGGTTGTTTTTATGCTAATTGAGCATGAATGTTTATCATGGGATGAGAGGTCATTATCAGCCCATAATTAAAATATTTTGGTAGTCAGGTAGAAGCTTCCAGAAACAGAGCACTAAAGTAGAAAGATCACTGACTACTTAGAGTCTCCCAATAGAAAAGCAAGCTTTGATGGGTGGAAGGGAATATGAAATAAAACTTTATTTGAACTTCTGAGTTAAGTTCAGATATGGCACTTATCCAAGGTTACTGTTCAGTCAATTAAAAATGAAACCCAACGTTTATATATTGGCAAACCAATATTCCAAACTCAAGGGATAGGGGAATCCCTATGAACCGAGGGAAAACTGGGAGTGCTATGTGTCAAAATCCTTCTTCAGCTGCATACCACAGAGAGAGGATGGTATGATGTTTTCAGATAAAATGAGAAGTAAGAAGGTTTGTTAACAGAAGGTCCCTCTCCCCACCTCCATTATTTAAATACATTAATGATATTTGGGGAAAAAAACGTTTTTATAAAGTTTAGTGAAATTTTTTATAAACTTCGGAAATTTTAAGAATTGGAATTAGAAATTAGAAAATTAAATGTTTAATACTTTAGGAAAAATTATAGATAATAGTTTTAATTCAGTGTCAGGTAAACAAAAATCAAAAAAATAATTAAGTATCCTTTAATAATGGAATGGTCACTCTGGGGAGAAAATCCCCCATCTGGTTATCAAAATGGTGAGTGGACACAGGTAATGAACTGTATGCCTATTGATAAATTTCTTTCTTATGAAACTGAAAATTTGTTTCTTTGACTTTTTTCTGTCTTTCTTTTACCATCTTATGTTCCTCCCTAAATCTTGGAGTAGTGTCTTTATCAAATGCACCATACTTTAGTAGAGCATACAAGGATTCTAAGTAGAGAAAAAAGACAAATACACAAAGAACCAAGCAAAAAATAAACATTGTCACCATTTGCTTTATTATAGCTTAGAAATAAAGCAATGAGCTTTCAGAGTCAACAGCAGATTCAGTATTTGTCTTCTGTAGTCAGACTTGACTCCCACACATACTGTCAGTTTGGATAATAGTTTAATGCCTTTATAATTTGATTTCAACATCTGTAAAATGTGGCTCATAGCAACAGGAGTAGCTGTCTCACGGGGTCTTCAAAATGTGTAGATGAAGTAAAATATACATGAACTCAACATACAAATAGTACCCGTGAGGAATACTGTCTTACTCTTATGTTTACTGAGATCTAGGAACTATGCTTCAGAAACCTCCAGCATCTAAGAATATCACCTAATATTTGTCATTACAAGGACAGAAAATGCCAAGCCAATAATTCCTGGTCTATGTATGTTGTGTGGCTCTGATTCTGGAGAGAATAAATGTCTAAACATCTCATCCTGGGGAGATGTCTACACATCCTAGAGAGAGAACTGATGACAGAACCAACTAAGGATACCACTAAAGTCCAACATGGCAGACAGTGAATTACAGGAATATGAGTGAGGAGTTACTTAAAGAAACAGAAATGACTCAAAGATAGCTGTCTTCCCAAGCACCACCCTGGCATGGGTGATACTGCACAAAAGAGCCCAGTTGGTCTGAGTATATTGCAGGCAGCTCAGCTGGGCTTTGTTTCTTCCAGGTTGCTCGGGTCCTCTGGGCCTCTTCTAGGCATCTCAACTTGTCTAAAACGTGTCTCCAGCAGTGTTTACTCTTTATCTGTAGCTAGGGAATCTGTTCAGCTTCAGGAACTTCCTGGAATCCTCGAGTTGTCTGCTTCCTGTTCTCAATGAGCTTCCCAGCAGGATGGACTGTTTCACCTCCTTTCAAACATCCTATGTCTTAATAAGCCTCCCTCTGAGAAGCTGTTCATCTCAGAGGAGACTGCTACACAGTTCTTGCTTGGTACCATTGTTTAAGTCACTCAACAAGGGAAGGTTAATTTAAAAACTCATTGACAAATGACACAACAAAAACAATTTGTGTAATTTGGAAAGGCCTTGGTGATCCTGTTCTTTTTAAAAAAAAAAAAAAAAATATCAAGCCAAGACTTTTCACTTGTGACTTTTTTTCATGAAATTTATAACACTGTCTTATCTACATGTCACCATCTTCTCCAGCTCAAAATGGCTTATGTGTTTTTGCAATATCTAAGATACTAGCTGCTGAATATTATTATCTTGATTTTTTTGTGCTGAGGACTAGTAAGGACTCCTGGTTTAAAATCCGCCTGGCTGTCTCTCCTACTGCTGTTGTAGTTGTTGTTGTTTTGTTGTTGTTTTGTTTTCTTTGTGTTTTCATTTATTTGTCCTAACATGTTACAGAGTGTGGGACTGTTGTGAGCCTTTGCCTCATAGATTAGACAGATTTTTTTTTTACATCTTATGTGGGATAAAGTATCTGAAGGTCATGCTGCTGATGGCACTGGGTCTTTGAAGGCACCATGCTGGGGACTAATGCTGAACCTAGAACCATACTGAATACACAGTAAACTTAAACTGCCAGGACTTACACCTTACATATTAACCAGAAGCAGGTGTGCAGAACTCCATCTTACCCTAGAGACCAAAAGGTTCTGAATGAGCCTTTCTGAGATGACAATGTCAGAAAATGGCTAGGGTTAATCCACTGACAAACTGCAAGTGGGTGGTGGTTCTTGTTAGCATCAGAAGCTGTTTACAGCTAGCCTCTGAATCCAGTGATGATGTCACCCCTAGGTGACAAGGCCCTCTCCTGCATCTGTTGCCATAGCAACTGCCACACACTCCCTGCGCATGCCTTATCTCCATCACCTGTGCACTTCATCACCTGGGATACCTACATCACTGCCCAGATAAAAGACAGAGACTCTGACCCATCTCCCTCTTTTTCGCTTCCTCATTTCTTCCCCTCTCTCATGGGAACTGGGCTGGCTCAGTGTTATCTGTCCAGGAACAAGCTGTTTTCAACTAACAGTTCCTGTAGCACTGTGTCTTCCTCCCAATTCTCCCTCTTCACTCTTCTATTCCCAGAAGCCTCAGACACTAACTGAAAACAAGTGCTAATGCAAATCTAGTAAAACTTCAGACAGAGGCAATTATTCTGAGACATTTGGAAGCCAATGCACAAAAATGTTTCAGAGATAATTGGGCACGGGCTCCATCTTCCCAGCTAACTACAATCACTGGTAGTCAACAACACTAGTTCCAAGTTTGACCCAGGAGCCTAGGTTACCTAACATGATAAAATAAATGTAAACAGAAGCACAGTCATGGCTCCATGTGCAATGGAAATGTGAATTGAAGAAAAAGAGAAGAAGAAAATGCCAGCATCCATCTTCCACCCAGCTAGATTCTCATTTTTCTAGAATTCCCCAATCAGAAAGAACCCAGGACAAAAGAAAACCCATTAAAAGTCCCCTCATGCTCCCTTCTTTATAATTAATTCACTATATTTAAGTTCCTTATTCTTCAAAAGGAAGACAAAGAAAAAGCAAGAGTGAAAAGAGGGCATGTGTATATGTGTACATGTGTACATGTATGTGTATGCATGTGTGTGCACACCTGTGTGAGCATGTATGTATGCTCACATGGACACACATACATACACACATATGTATGTGCATGTGTGTGCATATGTGTGCATGTGTGTACGTATGTGTGTCCATGTGCATGAGTATAAGTATGTGTGTATACGTGTGAGTGTGTACATGTGCATGTGGGGGGTTGTGTGACTGTTTGTGCATGTGTGTGCATGTTTGTGCATGTGTGCATTGTGTATATGTATGTGTGTCTATGTGCATGTGTATACATATGTGTATATGTGTGAGTGTGTCTGTGTGCACGTGGGGGGTTGTGTAAGTGTGTGAGTGCATGTGTGTGCACATGTGTGCATGTATGTGCACTGGTCTCTCACCTACTTTGTTGGTTCTGTTATAAACAGACTGGTCCATGGGCTGCCAGGTTCCCATGTTTCACACTCATTCTACATAACTCTTAGGAAATACACTTGACCACATACAAGCACATATGAGCACAGGTGTTCAGAATCCAAGAGAGTTTTCATTTCCAGCAGAAAAGCTGATTATGAGGAGTTATGTCATCTCATTAATTACACTCTGAGCTCAACACATTTATTAATTCCACACATCTATCACTGTGCACTGGCCTGAGGGTGAGAAGAAATGAAGCCACATAAGAACAGCTGAACTTGGGTTTCTCCGACATGACTATGTTATAAGGGCTTCCTGGATGAATCCTTCTCTGTCTACATCCATTATGCACTGCTTTTTAAACAGGAGGCAGTCAGCATAACACAATACCCAGAGTTACAATGGATAACAAGATACAGCATCCGTGATACAAAGATCTAGCACATGCCATCCTTCTAACTACTGTACTCACAAGAGAAATTGTATTTTGTATATTGGGTTTTAAGGTCAAGCTTATAGACGTGTAAGTCTTACATTTATGTAAGACTGTGGCATTTGAATTATGTTCTCTTGGTTTTGGGATCACTTATAGGAGCATTTATTTTAAACAACCACTTCTGAATTTTAACATGATAGGGATTAGAAGGATGTGACACAGAGCAATAGTTGAAAGGCAAGACTATCAGTAAGAAAATCATCTACATATGCACCTTTGTGGGCTAGGGGGATTGCTCAGGTGATTATGGTGCAAGTATGTAGTCCTAAGTTCAAATCTCTGGAGCTCATATAAATTTTGAGCATGAGGACACATGTCTGTGATTATGGTGCCCCTGTGGGGAGATGGGAGGTGGAACCAGAATCCATGGAAACTTGTGGTTGGTCTGGAGAACACAACAGAGGGAAGAAAGCCCATCAAGGTAAGAGCTGCAGGTGAGGCTATGCTCTGACCTCCATAGGTACACCCTTGCTTACACATATATGAACATACGTATGGCACATACACACAGAGAGATTTTTTTTAAAGGAAGTTCAACAGAGATGAAAGGCAATGGTGTACAGAAAGGAGTAGGCTTAAGATACAGTGTTGAGCTATGGGACTGACTGGGAACTCATTATCTTGTAAGCTGTTTCATTTATCTTTTGCAAAACCGCTGTGCTTTGGGATACTATTGTCCACATGTGCGTAGATGAATAACTGGTTTCATAGAAACAGAGTTACTTACTGAAGCTCGCACAGTAAGTAGCAGACTGAAGTTTGGGTCCTGAGCACTTACACATTTTACAATGCATACTTGACCTGGTCTAATGTACCTGGGAATTTGAATCCCAGTCAGGAGATTGGGGTGTGTTTTTCTGTATTCTCTCCACCTTCCCAAATGCATGGTGCACTGCAGAACATCTATGACACACATTTTCTTGTTCCTCGGGGTCTCCTCTTTCTCTTCCTTTTGGGAAGTCTCATAACCTTCACTTACTCTACATTCCCATACCTCCCATTATGGGCCTGTTGGCTTACTAGTCAACTTTTATTCAGAACACATCTTAGTCAAGCTAAGCATTTGAGAGCAGAAACAATTCAATGGGACACTCGTTTTGCAGGGATGACAAAATGTTTCTTTTCCTTAAATTGATTTTGCTTAAAATACCATGCTGAAAAACTTGTAAGACTCTCTCAATAAAATATAATATTCTGAATACGTATTGAGAACACCTACCTGGGGTACTTGCAGAAGACGGTGGAAATGTAGGGGACAGCGGAAGTAGCAGAAAATGACAGCACCCCACACTATTGGACTGTGCTTACAGTATGGCAGGGCTAGGTATGCATTTATGTCTTTAATCATACTAGTTCAAATGAGTATGATTTATGTAAAATTTCTACTTACATTAAAAAAAAACATGGATTTAAGTTGCTTGTCTTCATTCAGATGAAACATACACAGAAAATGAAGCTGCCTAATTTTGCCCTAACTCCTTTCCTCAAACAATTGGTGGGTTCACAAAAGAACAAAGTGTGAAATAAGTAGATGGGGGTGGGGGTGGGGAGTGGAGGGATGAGAGAATGGGGAGGGGATGAAGGGAAGAGTGGAAATAGGAGGGTTGGGGAGGAGACATACACTTCAAAAGAAGAATCACAGATGCTCAATGGACACATTTGAAAAGATTCAATGTCTTCAGCTATAAAGTAAATACAAGTCAAACATTCTTGGAATTCTGTCTCCCCACAGTCAGAATAGCCCACATTAAGAAAACCAACAATAGTCAATACAACTTGAAGATGGAGGGTGGGGAACACAGGTATGTTGGTGGTGGGAATGCAGACTGGTTGAGCTACTACTGGAATCAGTATGAGTATTCCTCAAAATGCCAAACAACTGTCATGTGATTCTGCTATAACACTCTTGCGTTTGTTCAGAAAAAACAAAGATCAATATATAATAGATATATTTACGTGCCAATGTTTGTTGTGGCCCAAGTCACAGTGCCAAGTTACGGAGTCAGTCAAATGCTTACCGATGGGGAATGGAGAAATGAAATATATACACAATAGAGAATTAAGTTATAATAAGGAGACATATGTTGTCATTTGCAGGAAACTGGATGGAATCATGACCATCATGGTAAGTGAAATAAGCCAGATTCAGAAAGGCATGTGTTTTATGATGCCTGTCACATGTAGAATGGAACAACAGAATAGACATGAAAGTAGAGAGATGACTTAAGAGGGAACCATGGGAGAGGAGGTATAGTAGTTACCTTCTGTTGCTCTCATAAAATACCATGACCAGGGAAACTCATAGGTTTATTTAGGTGTGTGTTTTCAGAGGGACAACAGTTAGTGGGTGGAGGGAACGGCTTGACTGGAAATGGCAGGTAAGTAGGCAGCAGCAGGAAGCTGAGAGCTCATCTCAACCATGAGCATGAAGCAAAGACAGGAAACTGGAGTAAAGTGGGGACTAGACTCCAGAAGCCCACCTCCAGTGATACACCACCTCCAGCAAGGCTGTACTACCTAGACCACCCAAACAGAACCAGCTCTAAGGACCAAGTGTTTAAAGGCCTGAGACTATGATTGACATTTGTCATTCAAACCACGACGGAGAGTAAGAGAGACATTGTCTTAGTCACTATTCTATTGCTGTAATGAGATATCATGACCAAAGCAATTCTTATAAAAGAATGCATTTAATTGGAGGCTTGCTTACAGTTTCAGAAGTTATTCCACTATTGTGGAGGGAAGCATGGTGCCACACAGGAAAACACAGTGCTGGAGAAAAAGCTGAGAGCTACATCCTGATCCATACACAGAGAGAGAACAGAGACCCTGGGTTTGGCATGGGCTTTTGAAACCTCAACGCTCACACACCTCTTAATCTTTCTAATTCTTTCAAATAGTGCCAACTACCTGGTGACTAAGCCTTCAAATATGAAAGTATGGGGGCCATTCTTATTCAGCCCAACACTGATATGATTATGATCAAAGTATATTATAGCAAAGTACAAAAATGTTCCAATAAAATTCATATATCATTTTGCATGAATAACATATGCTACTTAAAATGTTTAAATAATCTGTTTGACTTCCCCCCTCATGAATAAAGAACAAAAGTTTATCTAGTCCAGATTAAAGATACATGCCCTATGAGTGGGTTCTCTAAATAAAGATACTCACTGCCCATCATATTCTCTATCCCTTGAGTCCTCCCTATGAAATAAGTATTAGAAAAAGCGTCTGCCGTGGATGCCTTGCAGGGCATTGCTATCCTTCCGTAACTGATGGGAAGGACTTCATACTAACCTTCAGATATGTGTACTGTGTTGCCTGCTGTCCCATAAGCAAGTAGCTTTTGTTGAGCTGCTCAGCCTGGCTCCTGCTGGCCCCTACTCCTTACTACAGCTGAGAGCTAGTAATTCACAATGTAGATTTTTGACCCAGAAGCCCTCACAGGAACCTTCAAGACACCTCCCCTCTTGCCACCTCTACCATTTGCGTCTCCTCCTGAGTCTGTACCTCCCCTGCACCCGGCCCTCACTGAGCTGTCCTCTCTAGCATGTGCCCTCTGCCATGCCTCCAGACTCTCAGCTCTGCAATGCAAACTTGAAGGTCCCATCGGATTCACAGTCGGCTCTTTTTAAAGATCCATTGAAATACTAAGTCAAGTGCCCCAACATTAGTAGCTCCTAAATCCATGGACCTTGTAGTTTATTCCTAAACAATGCCCCCAGAGGAACACATTCAGCTAAATGTTTCACTATCGTCTCCTCAACACAACCTCCTACATGTGGGTTCCTGGCACTGCCATGGCAGGAAGGAAGAAAGGAAGCATTCTTCTATTTCCCTGTCACTTCCCCCTTCAATTAGAGAAAGCCTATACTGCAGGAATGAGTTTATTTCCATAACTGAAGAACACTGTGAATAGTTACAATAATGTCGTAAAAGCTAACACTGGGTACAGTTTGATTTTCCTGTCAGAAGCTGAATATTAAGTATGTTTTTCACACTAACTCTACACTGTCAGTTCCCAGTACAGTCCGCGTAATGTCTATTCTTGGAAAGTAGGCTAGAAGTCTTATATTTTAAAAGGGAAAAGAGAGAAGCACATTAATAATTCTCCAACTATGCTCTAATTGTACCCTGACATAGAGGGTAGTATAAAGTGACTGTGGTTGGTATTCTCTATGGACCAGAGGCAGGACTCGGCTCTCTGACACCATGAGTAACTACTTTCTTCAGTGGCTCTGTTTTTAGCCTAAACCAACTCTCAGAAAAAAAGAACAACAAATTATCACCACAGAGTAGCATGACTGACACTAAAATATTGATAATTGAAAATTATGAAAAAATGAAACTAGAAAATTACATTTTGATGGAAGTGTAAAGTCATACAACTTGTTAAAAATCGTCAAAAAAGCAGTTTGCAGTTTTCTACAAAAATTAAATAAATGCTTGCCAGATGATGCAGCAATTCCATTCCTAGATCCTCACTCAAGAAAAATGAAACCATGTGCATACACACTCCCAGATGCTTTGTGTGTACATGTTTTATACATGCAGAAAGCTTAAAATAATCTATAGATCCTCACTTCAGCAAAAAGAGAAGCAAATTTTGGGCTATCCATAATATAATGTACCACTCAACACTAAATAGAGCATGACTGACTCAAACACACTGTGCTGAGTGAAAAGTGTAGACACAAAACTAGCCAGTATACCTACTAATAATCTGAAACTATAATCAAGTCTTTGTTCAGTCTTTACTAAAGTACCCTAATATTCTATAACTTAGAGACTTTCTTAGTTAAGGTTTTACTGTTGTGAACAGACACCATGGCCAAGGCAACTCTTATAAGAACAACATTTAATTGGGGCTGACTTACAGGTTCAGTGGTTCAGTCCATTATCATCAAGGTAGGAGCATGACAGCACCCAGGCAGGTATGGTGCAGGTGGAGCTGAGAGTTCTACACCTTCATCTGAAGGCTGCTAGCAGAATAGTGATTTCTAGGCAACTAGGACTAGGGTATTAAAACCCACACCTGCAGTGACACACCTACTCCAACAAGACCACACCTACTCAAACAGGGCCACACCTTCTAATGTGCCTCCCTGGGGCCAAGCAAATACAAATCATCACAGAGATGTTTGTGCACTCTTGCTATTCCAGAGAGTAAGTAGTTTCTTTAGACATGTGTTGTATATCTCTAGGTCATACTGTCCATATGGCCTCACTTTCATCTCTTCTGTCATGTTTGCTACCTTCTGCATTGAGGGGAAAGTGCTTTAAAATGCTGACGGGGCATAGACAGATGAAAACATAAAACAAAAAACAAGATGCAGTCATGTGACCCACTGACAAGAGTGTACAGGGACATAAAGGAGTGTGCTGATCGTTGATGAGTACAGACTAGGGAAAGGGGAGGAGGGAAGAAACAAGAAAGTCAGACTCTCCACTGTTGAACCCAAACTCCATGCTGCAGGCATACTCACTGAGCACGGATTGCTAGAACCGAGCACAGTGTCAAGTATTCTTCATAGTTGTCATTAGGAAGACATAACTCTTTATTTTTGTGTCACAGTCATAGGAAAGCTGAAAAGCTTTCTTTCTCTAGAGCAGTGGCTCTCAACCTTCCTAATGCTGTGACCCTTTAAAACACTTCCTTGTGTTGTGGTGACCCACAACCATAAAACTATTTTTGTTACTTCATATCTGTAATTTTGGTACTGTTATGAAGAGTAATGTAAATATCTGATGATGATTCCTGTGAAAGGGTCATTCGACCTCCCAAAAGGGTTGCCACAGACAGAGTGATAACTACCGCTCTAGAGGGACCGAAACTGTACATGCTTTGGAGCTTAAAAAAGGATAATTATCTTTACATTTAATTAAAATAATTTTTCGAGTCAAACACTAGCAAAGTTATTTTCAGTACTCTTAAAGGAGAGAGGAAAAAGTTATACTTGAAAATCTGTAAAAATTACTGTGAGTAATCATTTAAATATAGTTGATAAAGTCACTCTCTCATAAACTCTGGCTATGGAAATAAAAAGGAAACAGGCTGCAGACATGGCAGCTTTACGTGGTTGAGAAACATAGCATGAATACTGACAATTATGCTTCCCCATTTAGAGTTGTTCTAAATCCTACATTCTCATTTGCAATGACACTTCTTGGCCTTCCCACTGCCTACACTGTAAGCTCCACCCTCTTAGTGGAACAAACCGCAATCATGTAGACTCTACTCTTCCTTCCATACCAGCCCCACTCCTATGGCTCTGTCATAACCTAAGTCACGGTGTGTCTGGCATCTGTATCTACTCTTCACTTTTTCCTTTGTATTGATATCAGTCATCTGAAACAATCCAGCTCAATCCTGTCTCCTGTCAGATCATAGGTTTGGTTACTTTTCTTCTCCGTGTCTAGTGCTAGCATGGCGAGATTACACCATCTCAAGACTGTTAACTTTATATGCCAGTGTCTCTAAAGTGTTTTTTTTTGTTTTTTTTTTTTTTGGTTTATTTTTGTTGTTGTTTTCCGGACCAGAACAGCGTTCTATTAATTCTGGTTTTGTTTTCTGATTTTTACCCTTCCTCTTGTCTGATGTATGGAGTAACAGAATGTAATAAATTGAATTTTACTGCTCCCCAGCTTGCTTCTATTGGTAACATTCTTTTTCTCTCGTTTTTCCTTTCTGACTACATTTATTCTTTTGCAGTGTGTGGTGAAAGGTTGATTTAATAGGTTTTATATTTTGTGGGACTCTTCAGACCTTTGAAAAGAAAAACAAGTCTCCTCATTTGCAAAGTAGTGACAGAAAAGTTGATATCATTGCTGCAAATGGAAATGTCCTTTAAACCCACATGGCTTTGTCCTTCCCGGTGTAATATAAAGGGTAGTGCTGGGTGGTGGCGTCTGTAGCTTTCCAACAGTGTCCCTTGTGCTTCAGACTTGCAGCTCCCACTCACCTTTATCCTATCCATATCTTATTAAAATGTTACATTTTTATTTTTATTGTCAATCAAAATAATAATAAATTATGCAACCCCTACCCTGTGAAAGTCATTACTCTAGGAATCCCAGACAAGATTTAATGTTGGATCAATGATAACCCAATCTCTGAGATTCCTGCTCTCCAGCCCACTCAAATCATTAAGTCAATTTAGTTATTTTGTTTAAGCATATGACCACTTCAAATAATCACTTGGCTATTGATATTCCTCCAGTGCTAGATGCTGGACTATTTTACTTTCTAATACAATGACCACTTAATGACTCTGGACCAAATGGATTGTTTCCACATGGCCTCTGCTTTTTCTTACTTCTATGAGACACCAGGTGGGACTATCACAGGTAATATAAGTAAGAGCTAAGTTGCATTAAAATATCACTTATGAATTTTTAAATACAAAATGGGGTGGGGAGGCATTTCTGATCATAGGAAAGTCCCAGATAATTATAGATAAGGCCTTTCTAAATAGGAAAAAAATGCCATGATTCTAATCATTAAGTTGATTTAACAAGTGCTCATGTAATACTAATTATAATCAACACCCCATGATTTACAAATATTGTTTCATGTGTTCTTCACATCGGATCGTGATTAGATGGAGACTGTTACTAGCCTTTCATTTTTGTTGAGATCCTTCTCCTTTTAGCACCAAGGACCTGATCGCCAAGGTATCATTACTGATGCCACAAGGCTGCTATAACCTTACATAATCTTTCAGTTACTGTATGTATTTAGCCTGAGCCATTAAACCTTTTTTTTTTTTTTTTTTTTTTACTTAAAGGTAGTACAGATGGTTACTATGGTAATTACAAGCACATAAAATTGAGCAAAGAGTAAGTGGTTCTCGACATTTCATTTTTAAGAACGCAGATTTGTCTTCTCATTAATCCTTTAATCATTTTTAAATTTTCAGCTCTTTGAGCTATCACTGAGCTCAACGCCCGATTTGAAATGGCAGTCTGCTTTTTTCCACATCTCCACATAAGTTACTGTAAAAGACGCCCCGTGCCTTACATGTATTGTTTCCCTTCAAAGACCTATTAGGAGGCCAAACTTCTTTCAAATGCCACCTATTCTAAAAATGAGGATTAGCCACAGCCATGTGAAGTTCAGATATATCTGGAAAATTCTAACGATGGAAAGAGAATAGTAATGGCTGAGAGGAGGGTTCAGTCCCACCGGATGAGCAGTCTTCACAGAACGAAGCAGTTGTTTGTGTCTGGGCCTCTAGCACCTGTGTTTTCCACATCTGCAGGAGGACACAAGATACAAGTACTCTTCTGTGTCATCTGTAAAACAGGTAATTCTACCATTTCTAAATGTGAGTAACTCAAGTTACAATGATGGTGTCAGGTTTTTATTAGTCTTCAGGCAAGCCAGCAGATCACACAGGACGAGAATGGGAGTTTAATAGTCTGACACAGACACATGGGCATCAAAAAGAAGCGCTTCAAGTGACATAAAAGAGAAGGAAAGGCTACTGGGGTGACACATGTAAGCACAGGCTGGGCAGGGCAGTGGGAGAGAAAGGCACCGGGAGAGAAAACCAGGAGCTATGAATGTGTGAAGAAGATACATGGAAACCCACAGCTTCATAGCTAAGTTATGGCTTCATAAGCTGACTTAAAAACAAAATTTTAAAGAGTGTGAACAAAGGTACCCTGTGTGAGACCAAAACAGGAATCATACACCTTGCAAGTTAAGGTTTCTGTTTGCAAGCAAAACAACAGTGAAGAATGAGCCCCCATTTGTCCTGTGCAGGTTAAGGTTTCTGTTTGTAGTTTTAAAAAAAGTTCCTGTTTCTTAGGTCTGATGCAAATGGCAAAAAACAAAAAAAAAAAAAACAAAAAAGCAAAAACAAACAAACAAAAAACCGTTCTTTGACCTACACTGAACTTGTGAGCGCATCTGGATGACTGTCCTTACCCGTTCCTTCTCTTCTACTGCATCCTTCCAACAATGTACAACAGCCCACCCTCTTATCTCTTATAACACTTATCTTATAACACTTATCTCTCAGAGACAAGGGACCTCAGGAGGGCTGCTCTCTAAAATCCTGACTTAGGGAAAGGCAGCTAGACTGGCCAGGGCCAGTGCACTCCAATATAAAGCTTGCATCAGTTGAATAGTGGTGGGTTTGGTCTTTCTCCTTGCAGTTCTCAGGTTTAACCTCTGTATCAGTGGACGGTGCTGATCTCGGCAGCCATGATTATAAAATGATACTCCTACTGTTCGATGCTTCATCATGCACGGCTGGAGAGGAAGGCCCCAGAGGCCCCCAGGGCAGTACTGGCTGTACATTGCTCTTTGCCCTGGGTTGACCACAAGAACTATATGGTAAGAATCTACTTCTGAAGATGCTATTTCTTGAAGACGCTATTTCTTGGTTGCAGAACACCAAGATATAATGTTGGGCCTGAACTAGAAGCATCCTCCTTGTTGTCTCATGTCCATACTGGGTCACTAAGCAAGAATACATTCAAAAGGAAAAGACAGGAGAATGGGATGGAGACTCAATGTGGGGTGCATGAGAATAGGATGGCAACTTGGTGTGGAGCACAGTTGTTAAGGGGGAAGAGGGCATACAGAAGACAAGACACAGGACAAGCAGTGTGTGTGCATGGTATGAGAAGAATGAGTTTAAGGAAATATAACACCATAGTCCTACACAGGCTGGGCAATAATGCCCTTCTCAAATAGATGAAGGGCCATTATCTAGATGAGAATTAGACCTATTTTATGTAGCTCAAAGGAGCATGACCAGGGTCAGAAAGCAGGAATTAAAAGGAAATAAATGTTACCCACATAAAGGGAATGAAATTGAGTATAATACTCTGACCTATAATTTTTCTCCAAGAACTTAACTATTACCTCCACTAAACTTTTTCTTCTTTATGTACTGCTATTAACCTGTTTTATTTCTTATTGCCTGAATTTCCCAGAAACTAATTTAGCAATACAAAAAAGAAAGAAAAAGACTCCTCAGCCTCTCTAGATAATCCAAATGCCTTACAAAGGGTATCCGTGATTTAAAGGGGCTGATGAATTTTATACTGACTTTTATAATGGGTGTCATGTTGAATAAACTCACTCGCCATCTGAGGAAATACGAAACACCATGCTTTGCAAGTACTTAACAGACTTCCCAAGTAAGGAATATTGTCCTTATTTCTTAGCAGGCACCATAATTGTAAGTTTTTATTAGGAACAAAAAACTATACTTCCAACTAGTCCTCCTGGGACAGGGAGCCAGCCCCAGCACCTGTTCTCATGGTGATTGGACTATATTAGAGACACAGCATGAACATAGCACATTATACTCTTCAGAAATACCCCATTCTAGAGACTTAAAGAGAAATAAGAAACTGAAATGAAAGAAGAAAAAAGGAACGTCCTTAGGTAACAGGTCACATCCTAATTCTGTTCTATTGTCTGTTTAGGGCACAAATCGCTTTACTGTGTAGAAGAACTAAATTGGGAAATCGTTTATTTACCTGCGCGTTTCTTTTGGCAGACAAATGACTCTAAGGGTGGTGTGTGGAAAAGGCCCACCACTGGACAGTGCACTTCCACTTGAACTCCAAGGCCCTTATGAGTTGACCCAACTGACTTCAACATAAACTTTCCTCTAATCAGAAAGGGGCAGAGCAGCCTTCAAATGTCTTCATCTTATTTCTTCCTGTGTCTGTTGAGCCTGAGAACACCGAGACTGTTGTTTGTTGCCCAGCTTCCCACGGGCTCCAGATCAGCAATCCCCATCTTAAAGAGCAATTATTTCAGAAGGACAGCCCCACGGCACAGCTGTTTGCAAAAACCAGTTTCATGCAACTCAATGATGCTCACTCAAGGCTCGATGCAGCCTTGTGTTGATTGGGTAGAAAAATCACTGCATCCAATTTTATTTGAGCATGGACCACTTTCCTCTTCAGGAAATGCTTTAAACCTCATAGAACCAATACTTCATGAAAAACTGCCTGGCAAATACTGTTTCATCAATACACACACACACACACACACACACACACACGCATACACACACACCTCTAAATATCACCAATGATCTACCATATATCTACAAGTTTAATGACATTTGAGAGACAAAAATCCTCCTAATAACAATGGCTAAATCAAAAAGACAAGTAAAAAGCTGTGTGTCAAGCTTGAATAATAAATATTTACCAGAATGGCTTAAAAAATTCATACTCTTTGAGCCAATAATTCAGAAATTTGCCTTAAAAAATAAAAACAGAAAACTCAGGCAAATATTTATGCTCCCAATTTTTTTATTGCAATGTTATTTATAATGGCAAAAATATAAATGTCGCATAAATATCCTGTAATGGGGATTAAAGATACAACCATTGGGTTGGACTGTTGCTGACTAAAAAATTATACTTACTAAAAACATGTAACTGTAGAAAGATGTTTAAAATGCAGTGTTCAATGAAAAAGTCAGCAAATTGCAATCCGTACAGACAATATAATCTCAGCATATGGAGTATAGTCATGCAGAAAAGGCCTACCATGACTGGGGAGATGGGCTCAGTGAGTATACTTGTTGCACAGTTATGAGGTCCTAAGTTTGAAGCCCCAGAATGTGTGTAAAGCCAGAGGGATGGCGTATGTCTGAAACCCAGTTCCAGTCCTATAACGTAGGAGACAAAGGCACTGGAGGCCCCCTAGCCTGGTGGGACACAGAACAAAACAGCACGCCTCAACCAAGGTGGAAGGAAGGGACAGATACCAGATGTTGTCCTCTGACCTCCACGTGTGCACCATGCCCAAACTCCCACACCCCATCTCCCCAACATCCTCACACCCTCACCATCCTCACAGGGCACGGGGCGGGGGAAGGGGGCTTGGGGGGTGTTGTGGCTGTGTTGATCCTGACTAAGTGGATAGACACCGGAACACTGCCAGCTGTTTCCAAAGAGTGATTTAGTAGGTGATTGCAGTTGTTTCAGCTTTCTTCCGTATACATTATGACATGACATAGTTTCTATATTTGACGCATATTGCAAGGAAGCAATAGTAAACCTCGTACAAATACAGCAACGCTTCCAGTGCCCGGGAGCCCCGTCTCTGTGTAGCTCTGCTCTGCCCTGCACCCTGACTGCACAGTCCTGGAGGCTGTGTGGGGTAAATTCTGTGTGGGTAAATTTGCAGGACCAGATAGCAACAGGAGACGCTGTTGGAACCGTGGGAGTGAGGAACTGTGTACGATATGGTTAACGGTCAGTGAGATCTCGGAGAATAGCTGGGATTAACGAAGTTCTTGCAGAAAATTCAGGGTTGGATGACAAATCATCTCATCAAGATGACTGACATACTGAGGGCCAGCAAGATGGCTCAAGGAATAAGAGCACTTGCCGCTAAGCCTCATGATATGAGTTCGATTCCTAGAGCCCACGAGGTGTTAGGCTGACTTTGAACTGTCTCCTGAAAGTTATCACTGACCTCCTGGTGTGTCCCCTGTAGTATGAGCAGTGCTCGTTTTTTGAATGATGCCATCAGCTTTCAACTTTCCTGGCCATGAAATCTGAGTGTACTGGTTCTATTTTTTTTCAATCCTTTCGTTATTTATGCATTATCTACATTTTCACACCACATATAGTCATTAAATAAATAAATTTTTAAAAATTAAAGACACATTGCAGAAATACATAACCAAATGAGTGAAGGAGGATTGTGACCAATCAGGTGAGAAGTGAAAGCGGAATCTAAAATAAAGGTCGTGATGAAAAAACTAATGAATGAATACATAAATGATAAATATATAAATCTTCATTTTTCATGAAATTGCCGATTTCCTCTTCCTCCAGCCCTTTTTGTTTTTATTTTTATTTTTGGTCGGGGCTGACATTTGAACCTAGGCCCATGTGTTTGCTAAGCAAGGGCTCTACCACTGACCTAACCCCCAACTTGCTCCAGACTTTCACTGAATCTCAGAGCATACTTCTAATCACAGTTCTCTGAAATATAATCGGTAACTGTGAAAATTAGAGAAAAGAGAGCTAATCGCATTGCAGACATCTTTCTGTAAAAGGGAATTCTGATTCTGAAGCAGCTGAAGTTGAGAGGAGAAATCCTCCCTGGAGAGCAAGCCTAGTCTTTCCCTCTTGGAGTCTCTGTCTTCTTCCGTCTTGAAAACATCAATTAAACCCAGCCACCCCAGTGAAACCCCGCCTGGAGCAAAGCATTGTTCGTCCTAACATCTGCAAGTGTCACAGTGGGTTCTATGTGATTTAATGACAAACTATTTCCAGACTCTGCTGGCCTGAGCAGAGAATCTGTGTTAATTGTCACTCACTGCAGGCTAGAAGCCACCTGGAGGCAGGAGGCATTTAAAATGTCATCACTGAACACACCTCCTATAGAACAACTGAAAATAATATACAGTTTTAAATATCAAAGAGATTAATAAACAGGGTTACCTATCTCATGGACTACTATTTAGTGATTAGGTGTTTTTGAAATTAAAAATAATTTGTGTAAATTTTCAGCTTCCTTTTTTTGACATTACCATTTCAAAAGACGAGTTTGTTTAAAACACTCCCTAACAGCTCACTCCTTGTCACTCCTTGACAGCTGTGGTGATGTGGACATCACCGCAGGCTAAGAGGAACCAAGGGATGCAAAAGCCAGGAATGAACTATGACTTACACACACAGATGACCAAGTCCTCTTCTGATCAAAAGAGCAGCATGGAAACCTCACATGTCACAGGATAAAGTCACAATTGTTAAGGGCATGGCATTTGGGAAATCGGGTGTAGGGGTTGTCTGCTAGGGACTCTATGCTCACAATGCCAAAAGAAAACTGATGGAATAGAACAAAACAGAAATATAGAAGAAAGCATTACCACAGTCAAAAACGGACCTGGAGCCAGAAGTGAGTGTGTACCATGACACAAGTAGACATTTATCTGCTTTAGGATAGAGACCTGGGAATCTGGTATAAAATCTGATGAAATGTAACAATCGGAGAATTTCTTTAGGGGAAGTCACTGAAACGGCTCAAGCTGAGAAGGCAACATAAGTATCAATCCAAAGCCATAGAAGGTAGAAGCGGGAACCTGGCAGTTAGATACTCTCTGAAGTGGAAATGGAAATGTAATCAAATATAGTTAAAGAGATAAATGCGTGCACTAAGATTTATATACTATAGTTTTAGAGAGATATTTAAAATTTTTTAAAAACCCTCTTTTTTAATAAGGGAATTATTTATCAAAAGTTTTTTAGTTTGGGACCCCTTTTCATTTCAAAGGAGCTTACCATTGTTAAGTGCCGCTAAAATGAAATTTAATGCTTATAAAATGAGCATATAAAACCATCTATGTGATTTTCTGAAAGTATTTTTTACAAAGCCTATCTGTATATATGAGCAATAATAGTTTTTAAATAATGCTATCAATTTTTTGACTATTTCTTAGTCATGAAACCTAAACATATCATTTTTATTCTTTATATATGTTTATATTATCTACATTTTAGAGGATTTTTTAAAAGAACAATAATTATGTATCAAAATACAAAAAATGTCAAGCTTGACTACTTTACTGCCCGGGTTCTCTGCTGGTGACTAAAATCATATTTGAAATGTTTACACAGGCCTGAGAAAATGATCTGTATATATTTTGCGTTTTCTGTATGAGGGTTTCATCAATGCCTATTGTCAAGTGCCATATACCCAGTAATTGAGTTCGTTACAAAAATGTCATAATGAGAGGCCAAACCTTGGAACCAGCCTTCATTTTAAAGGAAAAGAAAAATCCTGAGAACTTGACCTACAGCAGAACCCAAGCTGCACCCACATACCAGGATGGACCCCAAAGCTTTATCTTGGCCAGGGTTACTCCCTAGTTACTTCCCTAGCAACAGTTAATCAAAGATTAGTCTGATTGTTTCAGATATACTTTCAGACCGTTCATGATTGTATACATTGTATACATTCAGAGCACCCACCTGTCAGTGTACAATAGTTACTCAGTTAGATACTTGTGAGGCTAAACTCCCCTCACTTACTACCATTTCCTATAAAGCCTTGTCTCCCTAAGAGCTCAGGGCTGCACTTTCCTGTTCTGCAGTCAGAGCCGGTGGTGGGGCCCAAGCTGGAGCTTGCAATAAAGAGACCTTAATGCTATTACATTGGAAACAGCTCCTTGGTGGTCTTAACGCTTCCTAGCACAACAATAACAGGTGAAAAAAAAAAAAAAACCAGATGCCTCAATGTAAACTCTCTACAGATGTTGACACAAGAATTAGAAATATTTGCTACAATGTGCTCCACCACAGTCCTCTGCAGTTGCTGACTACACCGTGCTCTGTAGGCCGCATGACGGTTTTCTTTCTTCAACTAGTAAACTTTTCTATTATTAAACTGATGTTCCCCTTCACACAGTCACACCTCAAAGATCAATAGCTGAAGGAAGGACTCAGAATGCAGGTTAAAAGCCACGTGGGCCGTGATGTTTGCCAGGATTTTATAGCTGTGTCATTGATGCACCAAACGGAATGTTCTCCTTCATCTGTAGCTATCAGTTCAGGTTGGATGGCAATCTCTTGCTTTCAGGAACTCTGTTCTTTCTGCAGGATCCCATCCTACTGATTGGCTATAGAACACCATTCTCGTGATCTTTCTGAAAGTTCGAAATGGTTCTCATAAGGTCCATTCTCAAAATTCCTTAGTAACTATTTATTTAGCTTCTTCCTAATGTGTCATGGATGGTCCAAGATGATCTGGCCTCTCCCTCCTTTTATAACCCAGTCTTAGGGAATATCTCCCAAACCAGAATCTGTGTGAGAGTTATTTCTTGATACAGGCCTAGCCTCTCTACCCTTTTGTGACCTCTTGGGAGGCAGTGGTCTGATCTGTAAGCTGAGAGCTAAAGTCATCAACCACAAAAGACACTGAGGCTGTAGTCACAGCCATGGACCACAAATGTACAGAGCCACCACCCCTACAATGGCCAGTGCTTTCTATGTGGTTCTGAACTCCATCAGTGACCACATGAAAGCTGGGCATGGCAGAGTACATCTGTAACCCTGGCATTCATGGGCAGAGATGGGCAGGTCCCAAGGGCTGGTGGGCAGACTAGCCAGTGAGTCTAATTACAAAGGCACAACTGAAGATGAACTTATACAACAAGGGTTGACAATGATGGCTTGGAGATCAGAGAACGTGACTGAGGATAACAACAACATATCATATACACATAAGAAATCACCATAGAACAAATTTAATAAAATTAAAAGACAGCAAGGTATAGTCAGACACTAAGTATGGACCTCTATATGGGCACATATGGGCAAGTGACCCTATACACAAATGCATATATGTGCATATAACACATACATAAATGCATATAGACATGTATATGCATGCTTGCACACATATAAATTTTTTTAAGTAACATTTAAGAATATTATCTCTGACGTGGATAAATAGCTAATTAACCAGGTTTGCCTATCAAGGCACTGAAGCATTGTCAACTGGACACACAGCAAAGAGGATAAGCAAAGGTGATCCCTACCTCCAGATGACAAATAGCAGTCAGAATATAAACTACATATGACTGGTTAAGAATAGTTTATCAAGTACCTCCAATGTACCAGGTTGTGATGGTTTGAATGGCCCTCATAGATTCATGTATTTGAATGCTTGGCCCATAGGGAGTGGCATTATTAAGAGGTGTGGCCTTCTTGGAGGAAGTGCATCATTGTGGGGTAGGGGTATTGAGCTCTCATATGTTCAAGCTATGCCCAGTGTGGCTCACAGTTGCTTCTCCTGCCTGTCAATCAAGATGTAGAACTCTCAGTCCCTTCTCCAGCACCATGTCTTCCCTAATACTGTCTTCTCTCCTACCAGGATGAGAATGGACTAAACTTCTGAAACTGTAAGCCAGCCCCAATTAAACGTTTTTCTTTATGAATTGTTGTGATCATGGTGTCTCTTCATAGCAATAGAAATCCAAACTAGGACACAGCTGTTTTTCTATAAGGTTGGAAAGACAAAGAAAAATTCTGTACTGTGAGGCTCAAGGTACAGGAACTGATAGCACAAAAGAGAACAAAGAGTTTGGCACCCCGTGTGAAAATATGCATTTTTTATCAATATTTTTAAAAGTTTGTCTAAATGGCCAGATATCAGCAATTGACTCTATTAATTTGACAAAAGTTATCAAGTATCTTTTAAAATTCATGCACTGTCCTGGGAGTTAAGCTGAATCTATAATTATTCAGTCGCTGTCCTAATTTATACTGTTCCTTCAGAAAGGTGACTGCACTGGGGGCTTATTTCATAATTGCCTTTGTCAGTGACTTCAGCAGGTATAACCGTCCTACCCTGAGATTCCCGATATGTGACAGACATCACACTGCTCTTCTCTACCCTGCCCATGACAAACGTCACCAATGAGTTTGAGCACTTCTTCCCTCTGAGCATAAGGATGGCCTTTGAAACCCACTAAGATTAACCAACGCTCTTCTAAGATCAGTTGGATAATTGGCTAATGAGGCAAAACCTATTTGCCATTTTTCACAGGACTTAGACTTCAAAAGCCACAGATGATTCCTAAGTGTGGTATTTAGAAAGAATGACCATCTACTAGCCGCCTGCATTGCTCAAGGTAATTAATACCCAGGACAGTTCCAACGTCTCCTGGGTTTAGCACCACAGAATCCATTTGCTTTTAACCTCATTGACCCAGAGGGATGGGGCTCCATCCTATGCAGATAAGAAAATAGGGCTTTGGTTCATTTGTTTTATTATGGTTTTAGTTTCTCAATTTAGTTGCCTCTGAATGTGAACTGAATAACTTATAATATATAGAACTAAGTACTTCATAACACTTGGAATTTTGAATCCATGACCAGTATCTGTAAACACTGCTAAATATGTATCAAAGATCCACTGTCATACATGTGTAATTAAGCTAATGATACTCAATAAATAATTTTTATTATAATTCTATCACAGTTTTGCCTGTTTTTGTTGTAGTTTTTTCATGTGAATCCTGAAGTCTCTGGTAGATCTTTACCAATCTACATTTAAGTCCTAAGAAAGCTGCGTAACCCCCAGGCCAAGTTGGTTTTCAGTTAGAACATGGGATCTAGTTTGGTATTCTGATTATAGAATTAACTCAATCTGTCAATCAGTAAGAAGTAGACTTCTGGATAGCCCAAATGACCATTTTCCAAGTTTCTCACTGGATACCTCCAACGTGGTACCCAATGGGAGTGGATCCCAGAGTAAGACGAGTCCCACAGGTTTGTTGTATAAGATTCTGTTAGAAATTACTGCATGTTAACACACACACACACACACACACACACACACACACACACACTACTGTGTGTGATAGTCAGTGAAGTAAGAATTGTTCAAGCTGGACAGAATCCTAGAGATGGTGAAATGTACATTCTAGAATCCTGAATAACATTGGTCTCTTCTGACTTCGGTATGGCTCACTGTCTAGCATCCGGAATGGGACCTAGAAAGGAATAAAATTCTACTGTTTTCCATCCTTAAACTATTCAAGAGCTGAGTGTGCCATTAGGGAAGAGTGACGTGATACAAATTGCTGGACACAGTATGAGCAGTGATTGGGACAGTGAGTACTACAGGAAGAGAGGGCCAGCATGTGGCCAAAAGGTTAAGGAGGGCTGCAAGATGCTCTGTGGCTACTAGCAAGAGGAGAAAACCAGCTGCTGGAACCATACTTTGTAAAACCAGGGCCTGGAGAACCATGTTTTTTAAAATTGAAAACACTGCTGATTTTTCTTGTTGTTGTTGCAGTGTAAAAACTTGTAAAGACTCCAATATTAAGAGGTCCCGTGAGATAAAATACATTTCCAACCGCATAGCACAGAAGACTAGCAGGAAGAAAATATATCAATTTAACATATCAATTTAAAAACAAAATTTAGTCAGTTTCGATATTGCATCATGATAACAATCTATTGTAGATTCTGAAAATCAGTTCAGCAAAGAAACTATTCCCAAAGAAATAAAGTAAATCTTACATATGCTTGCAAACACTCAAGTTCTTGATAAAATATGTGCATAATTTAAAAATTATGTTTTATTTGTTTCCAAAGAATCTTTTCCTAAATTGACATTCATGCCAAGTTGTGATTTTACAATAACAACTATCCTGCTGCCATTAATATGAGAACAAGAAATAGAAAGAAGACCATTTAGCCATAGAATGACACCCCCATGAAAAACCAGAAAGTACAGTGTAGTCTGCAGATACATGAGTCCACAGTCCTCACAACTGGAAACTGAGGGCAGAGTTTCTATCTGTAGCCAGCAGGCAGTGGCTACTGGTTATAATTTTATTTATCTTAATTTATGAATTATTTACATTAAGTTGTGTTCTATGTAGAAACTGTAAATTCAAGTATATAATATAAAGTTAATATAGTCAATCAACCGTCTGTGCTGTAATTTTATATATAATTGTTCAGATTCCTCTGGAAATGGTGTGGAGGATAGATTGTAATCATGTAACAATAATGAGCACGTTTCTGTAGCCATCTTCAGTATTCAGAGATGTGGCCTTAAAGGTTTGAAGGATCATATTTAGAATAAATAATTACAAGTAATAATCTGGGCTAAAGGCAAAAATCAATACAGTAGCTCCTATGATTAAGGAAACCAATACGAATCTTATAAAGTAATTACCTCTGCACCCCAGCAGGGAGTCATCACTCAAAAACACAACATGCTTGAGAAATAAAACTGTGTAGGATGTAATGATGGAGTGTCCCATGGAGGAGAACACAAGTCAGATGCCGGTAATCTACAGATTTGCAGGAGCAGACCTAAGTGGTATCCAATCCATCCCTTGTGTTTATGGAAATGTATTCCTATCCTTATAGAGGGATGATCCAGTAAGGGAGGTAAACACATCATTTTAGTTTATTATTCATCTATTCCTTTTTTTTTTTTTTTTTTTTTTTTTTTTGTTAAAACGAAGTTTTGGTATATAACCAGACTGATCTTTATTCCCACTAAATTGGCCAGGCTGTCCCTACTGCACACCGCCCATGCCGCCCACGCCTCCCACACCACCCACGCTGCCCGGAAGCTCAAGTCTTCCTGACTCATCCTCCCAATGGCAGGTGAATACCAACATGTCCCACAGAGAACAGCAAATTGAAATAGCAATAGATACGTTCCCTCCACTCCAGTGTCTCAGCATCTCCCTTCCACTCATGAAAAAAATCTGATCTCTTTGAATACAACCCACAAACAAGATGACGATGCGATAGCCTCAGGTTTCAAACCCTGAGCCCCAGAGAAACTGCAGAGCAAATAGAAACCCAGTGAATTAGCTACAGTCTTTGTTATTTTTTATGGAATTTGTTCTTTGGCAATATCGTACATCCTTGTAGTACATTCTGGTTTCTAACATCCCTCCCTCCTCTTTTATACCATCTTCCTATGCCTGTTACCCACTCCTCCATAAAGTCCCCTCCCACACTCATCTCTTTTGTGTGGTTTTTGTGATTCAATAACTAAGTTAAACCAGAGCCACCTTTGTGACCACGGGTTTGGAGTTACCCATTGCAACAAGTGTTGTCTGTAGTAGGTACAAAACTGAAGAAAATTCTGCCTACCCTCTAGAACAGAGGTTCTTAACCTTCCTGACTCTGCGACCCTTTAATACAGTTCCTAATGATGTGCTGATCCCCAACTATAAAATTATTTATGTTGCTATTTTATAATGGTAATTTCTCTACAATTAAGAATCCTGATGTAAATATCTAATATGCAGGATATCTGACATGTTCGACCCCATAAAGGGGATGCAACCCACAGATTGAGAACCACTGCTCTAGAATATACCTGTCACTCATGGATTCAAATAAAAATTCTCCATGGTCCAAAGAGAGTTAGTGAGCAGGCAGAAATGCATGAGGGGAACAGTTGAGGTTGGAAAAGATGAGAGATTTACAAAGCCTGCCATGAGGGTTTCAGATTTTTGGTGTCAATGGTGGAAAAATTAGTGACAGTGGCCTCCAACAGAGCTTCAGGTAAATCACCTGGATCTACAACAAGTCTAGTAGTGACATCAGAAAACTGCATGTCATGGTCATGGTGACAGTTGCTGACTGTATAATTCTAGACAATTATTTTTTCACATAAATTATTATGAATTGCAGTCTCTAGGGCAGTGCCACTGTGTGGGGCAGTCTTGGAGGCTATGTATGGCAAACATGGTTCCTGTTCCTTGCTGACACCTGCCTGAGCATCACAAAGTGCCCTGTTGGGAGTCATGGTATCTGTGCATCTATTTGGCATTTGATGAACTGCTGTTGGCAGCAGGCTGGCACATTTCACCCACTGACCACCCAGCAGGCTGAGATTTTACCTCACCTCCCATAGAACATGCAAGACAAAGATACATTCACACAGTTCTTGAATGTTTTTTTAAAAAAGAACAAGACAGAAGAAACGAGTGTAATAAGATGCCAAGTGAAGTAAGAAAAAATATGGAAAAGTGAAGAAAAAAATGTTGAGTTGTCTGAGTTGAAGTTCAATCAAGATAAAACGTTGCACCTTGCCAAAATTTTACTGCAGAATTTACTAATTATGTCCTTTTCATGTGAAAATTAATATATTTAAATGCTTTAGAAAACACTCGTGGAGACTGGTAGACTATTAAATGTGAGAATGCAACTTGTAAGAAGAACAGCTCTGGAGCCAGACTCTCTGGCTGCATTGTCTGTTGTTCCTAACAATTCCTAAAGCCTAAGCAAGCATCTGTTTGTCAGTTTCCTTGTCTGTGAAATATAGTGACACTGAGAAATAAAAGACAAACCAGACTTCTAAAGATGAACAGAGCTAGACGTGAGGTGACAAGCTCAAGAGGATAAATGACATGTGCCTCAGTTCTAGGGGTGGTTATTCACAGAGTTCCAAAAACCTGTCTCTCCCAGGGTTCTGCCACAAGGCACAGCAGCCTTGGGAGTCTCATGACCATGAATATGCTTTCCACCACATTTCAGAAAGATTGTTTTGTGAACATGAACAGAAGCAATTGCGTATACAAAAAAAAAAAAATCAAAATCACAAAGAAATATAACAGAAAAGTGAGTTCAGCATCAGCAACCTGTAATGGAACTTCAGACTGAGACACAGATGAGTTAAAGTCACTTGAGGAAAAGGGGAAGACAGAAAAGTGAAATAAATGAGAAATATTCTCTGACATGATAGGAATCATAAGCCTATGGATTCAATGATCTCTAACACCACACACACGCACACATAGCCACACACATGTGCACACACAAACGCACACACTCATTTGCACTCACACATGAACACACTCATACACAAGCTCACACATGAAGACATAGTCATGCACATGGACATACATGTACACACTCATACACACATTCATGCACACACACTCATATACACATGCCTACACACACACATGCATGCATGCACGCACACTCATATACATGTGCCTGCACACACATGCATGCACGCACACTCATACATGCACACACACATGCACACACACACACACTCATGCACTAGGCAAGGGAGAGTGGCTCAGCTAAGCAAGCACCTATAGTTTTCCTCTGATTGCCACAAGCACACCGTTGCAATGTGAAAAGACACATAAACATATACAAACACATACATATATATACACACATATCAAAACACATATATACACATATAAATACACACATGTGAAAACACACATGTGCACATACAAACACACATACATACACACATGTGAAAGCAAATATGCCTACAAACACACACATATATATACACAGTTACACCATATACAGGCACACACAACAATAATTTTTTAAAAAGATAATAGCAAAGAGAGGAGAACTAACACTTTGTACCATGACTCATACCTAGAGAAAACAAACTTTAATGTACCATAAATATAAATTTAATCTCCAGATTTAGAAAACTTCTATAGGAAGCATAGGAGATAATATTTATGACTTTTAAAAGACATTTTATACAGAACAAAAGTAACACAATATATTTTTTTATTTATAAACTGCTTCTAATTCCAATTTGTAAAATGGATTTAAAATGTCTGCTCTTTCAAATATAGACTGGAAAAACAAAGTGCTAAAAACCACAACTGGAAAAGGTACTGCCTGTTCACTGAAGACATTGAAGACAAGTCTATCATATGTAAAGAACTCTTAAAATGCAATAATCATGAAAATCAACTGAAAAGGGGGGGATAGTTCAACCATGGGATGACTCACTAAGACAGTTATAACAACAAACACAAAAGAGAACGTAAAAATTAGTTATCCATTGAGAAACGTGCATTTGAAACAAAAAGCACTAAACTCTTATAAAAAAATTAAAAATTTAAAACTTGCTAGGGTTGACAAGCTATTATTCAACAGGAATCCTCATATGCTGTGGCTGAAGGGAAGAAATGGTACAACCACCTCAAAAGAAATTTGGTGATGTCTTAATAGACTAAATACACACTTACCACGTGAGTCCCTCTCCTTATTTTTGCCTTTTAACCCAGGAAAAAGAAAACCATACATCCAAGAATAAGCATGTGAGCTCCTTCTCACTCCGTCATGGGATCTACAAACTGGAGCTAACACATTTCTCTCAGCAAGCCCATGAAAAAGCAACTACACTCCAGCCATACAATGGACTAATATTCAGAAGAACGCATACACAGTTACAGTCCTGCACGGTGGCTTAGGGAGGGAGAGAAGGCAGCAAAAGAATTCTGCTTTTCTTTGTCCTTGTGACAGAGTTCAGCCACAGTTCAGCAATTGTGAAGGAGACACACCACACACTCATCCTGAATAGCCTAGGTGCTAGGATAGCAATATAACAGAATCATAGTAAGCCTTCACGAGTAGAGAATTTGCTTCGAATATTAGCTTCCTGGGAAGTAAGCACATGCTGGTGGCTCTGTCCTCTCATTGGACTGCTGTAGTGTAGTCCTCGGCATCTGAGGCCGCAGAGGGCAGCAATTTACATATTGCATTGAGCATGTGGTGACAGAAGGGCCAGGAAACACTGTTTTTATTCTCAGGTGCTCCAAAGATGCAGAATAGAAGAGGGAAATACATTTAATGTATCCAAGAGGGAAGTATAGGCTATAGGACAACCAGGAGGCCCTTATTTAAAATAAGTACATAATTTGGGGAGAAACACAGAATACTACTACAAAGGCCTGTGGGAAATAGAAATGGAGGTGAGGGTGATGGTGGAAGAATTGTCTTTAATATAGCTTTTAAATATATTCTCAAAAGTGATCATGTCCACAAGCTATTTCTCGAAACAGTAACATTTTGATAGGTGATTGTAGTACTCCCAGGGAGGCTGCTTGCCTCAGGATAGTCCTGAGAGATGGATCTAGTACTAAGGCTTTGTGCTTCCGGGCAGAATCGTTATGTTTAAAAACTTAGCATTGCTTATGCAAGCTGTATTTGACATATTAACTGCTGCAGCTCTTGCAGAGACATTTGGGAAACGGTGGCTGGCCAGTCTGCTATTAGAAATGGGGACAGGATATCAATTATTGGTGCTGACAAGATATCACACAGCTGCAGAAATATGAGTCAAGTTGATCTATTTCTCGTTCATGCATAATGTGAGGCTGATCCTCTTCCTTTTAGATGCTACAGCAAGTCTGCACTCACTTGACGTCTTTTGAAACATTTATACACACAGCATTAAAATAAACTGCTATGCCCAGAGAAAGACATGTGCATGTGCAGTTACCCCTCCTCAGATGTGTCATTGGAAGGTGGCTTCCTTCGTCATGTAGTGTCTTTGCATCCAGTTCTAAAAGCTTCTGAAATGTTAGCAGACCTCCATCACCAGATCAAACAGCTCTTACTTGCAGTTGTGTAACGAAGCCAGGAGAAGAGAGGAATCAAAGTTCTTTGTGCCTATACTTTGTCTCTTGGTATATTTTACTTAGGATTGGGGCATGATGTAGATTTAAGAAAACTTTTTAGGTTTTTCAGCTCACCCTGATGCACAGACCATGGAAAAGCTGTGTCAGGGCCGAGCTGGGTAATTTTATGTAAATAAAAAAAAGGATCACAAAAAAGTGAAAATTATTCTTCATAAGCCTGTGAACTTCACGGTTTGTTATAATAATTGTAAAGTCTTTGAAATAATACTGCTACCTGTCTTACATAGTACCTCTCCATATACTTCTAAAGAGACTCTCCTAACAAACTGATGTGACTAGCGTCACTGTAATAGATCACGTACCACTATCTGTAAATCGAGTCCTCATCAGTAAATAGCTCTGTAATTTGAAACAAGAACCAGGATCTCTGTTGTGCTCAGCTTTCTCACCTTTAAGGATGGCAATTTGTACGAATCCTGAATGTATGGTTTAAGTAAATGCCAGGTTCTGGGTAAGGAATGTTCTTCAGGGTTATAAGCAGATATATTTTGGTCAGTATTTTTAAAGAGGAAAGAAGTGATAGTTAATCCAATGTTTATACTAATGATTCAATCTTATAGAATTATTGACAGCTTAATTTAATGGATCATCACTAGATATAGAATGTTATATAGATGTGTACTTGGGATAACTATGTATGTATTAGCTTGGGTCTTGTACTTTCTACAGTTGGCAACATACAGCTCCAATCATTAAGCTTGTTGATAGGCATGCAGTTTTCTGTGTATATACAGGCACATACTACAGTTTTATCTGTTCGGGAACTATTGGACAAGTCAAGTAATGCATGTTTATAACCCCAAGACTAAAATGTCTAGGCCAAGGAGGATCACTCATGTTCATGACTATCCTGGGCTACAGACAGTAAGACACTAGGTCAAAACATCAATCAATCAATCAATCAATCAAACAATCAAACAAACAAAAGCATGTGTTTTAGAGCATCAATTAACATTTCAATAGTATAGTGCTTTTAAGGACCCCAAAACTACAGCAGAGAAAATGAGGCATTATCATGGGAGCCGTGATAATGTGGGACACTCGTGGAGCACACTGACGATCAGAATCCCAGATCCACCCCCTAGGGAGGAGGTGTGAACATCATAAGTCCTACACATTTGTTAAATCTTTTCATTCCTCATTGTGATGGTTTCTATATGCTTGGCCCAGGGAGTGGCACCTATTAGAAGGTGTGGCCCTGTTGGAGTAGGCATGGTTGTTGGAAGAAGTGTGTCACTGTGGGCTTGGGCTTTAAGACCCCACTTCTAGCTACCTGGGAGTCAGTCTTCAGATGAAGATGTAGAACTCTCAGCTCCTCCTGCACCATGCCTACCTGGATGCTGCCATGCTCCCACCTTGATGATAATGGACTGAACCTCTGAACCTGTAAGCCAGCCCCAATTAAATGTTGTTCATATAAGAGTTGCCTTGGTCATGGTGTCTGTTCACAGCAGTAAAACCCTAACTAAGACACTCATTAAACAAAATTGGTTTGGTTTGGTTAACATTGATCACATTTAGAGGACTTTAGATGAGAAAGACACCTTTTCCCCCAAAGAATCCAGTTCCCAGGGGCTGAGGCTGCACTGCAGTTTGGCGAGAGAAATTTTTATAGACAATATAGTGTCTGAATTGAGTCTGATGGAGGAGGAGTTAGCTGAGCTGAATGAACCGGAGCTGAGCTAAGCAGACAGGCAGTGTGAGGAGCCTGACTCTGGATGAGAGGCTAATGAGCCACTGGAAAACCCTACCTTTGTAACACTAACTGGAGAGCCTTAGGACGTGATCTGATTTCACTGCAGCTTGCTAGACCGCATCTTAAAATTGCAAATGTGAGCTGCTGAATGAAATGACCAGTGCTGTGTGTAATTCAATCTTTATTAATCAAAAATGGTCAGACAGCATATTTCAGAAGCTGCATCAGCAACCAGCAACAACCAGTGCAGGCTGGGAGATAAGCAGAGTTGGTTCTTGGAGAAGCAAGCTTGGCGGGGATTCAGGAAAGAAAATTATCCAATGGGGGGAAAAAGTATATGAATGAAATCATTAGCAGAACCTAGCAGCTGTGTGCTTAGTGCTCAGAAACCAAGAGCCCACAGAAATGGGACCCAGAGAGAACCAGTTAAGTGGGGAAAGGCTTGGAAATCTTCATCCCCCAAAATTCCAAAAATACATCAACTGGTATTGCCTAATTTCAAAGAGTATTGCTCCCCTTAATGTGAAATTCATTCTAAAATAGAAATCTAGTTTTTCTTACTCTTTTGTATTTTCCATTACCCAGGATTCAGTATATGTTTCTTACACAGGGTACATTTAGATATGGAGCCATCAGCCTTCTTAAAAACAATAAAAATAGGCATTTAAAACAGGCATTTAAATTAATATTTATCCAGCATGAATGTTTGTTACATAGAGAACCATAGTATTAGAATGAAAAAGGAGATTTCCCCCCACATTTCAAAGAAATCGGCATTGCTACTAACAGATTTCTGTCACAAACCAAGTGTGCTGACATGTGACAGCCCCAACTCTCAATGAATATTGGCAGATTCCTCCTCACCTACAAATTGAACTCATTAAAATGGTGATCTGCGTTTAGACAATCGAATCAATGATGAGATCCAGCAATCACCTTGTCATGTTTTATGTCACGTTACCATGACAAATTTGTCTTCAATATGCAAGCACACACCATTCACCAGCCACATAAAGAAACACCATTGTTGCAGTTTCTAACATGGCTCTAAAATTTTCCCCCAAATATAATTTTCATATCAATAGCCCAGAGCATTGTGAAAGTAATTTATACACACATTGGATTGAGCTAAAGAACAGATTATAAATGAGACTTATAGAAAGGCCAGGCATATGGTGAAAAATTATCCTTTGAGCTAAATCATGCCTACCTGCTGGGGACAAGGGGAGGTTGAATGTTTTAGCTAGACGGTCTACAGGGCTCAGAGTTCATAATCCATGGAGTTCTAAAAGCCAACTTCAAGCATTAGGTGTGTCTAGAAACAAAATTGTTAGTGATGGAAATCATCTGCACAATCAGAAGAAGAAATGTGTGTTGATTACATCAGAATCAGGTAAAAATATCTCCATTTATGCTATTGTGAGCATCCAGTCTCCTCAGATCCTGATTCCACGAATGGGTGTTTAAACAAGATCATGGCGTGTCTTTCCTTTCTAAGGCCTCCCAGCATCTGACATGCTCTTTCCAGTTAGCAAATGGTCTCTAAAATCATTAGCAATCTGTGAGTGAAACTTTTCTCATTTCACGGAGAACATATAAGCACCTCGGGAAGAGTCAGGAGTCCAGTTTACTTTCAGCCTTCACTTGCTCTGCCAGAACTTGACACTGACTCTGGTGTCTCTGTTAAATAAGTCACAGGGTAAAGGCATTGTATGGAAGTTTGACCTGCCTTTCCAGGGCTATTTCAGAGTCACCCTGAAGGTCCACTGTATACCCAGCTGTGGTTTTTCTGAAACATGAGTTTAGTGTCTTTGAACCACGGCAGGCCTTCTGAGAACTGAGTTCTTTGTAGCAGCTGTTTGTTCCAGATGCCCTTGGTTCTCATTGGAAGTATCTGATTGGGAGTTTTACCCAAGCATTAGAAAGCAGTCTCCACTTTCATCTCCTCCTTGCTCCATGGGGGCTATCTCCCAACTACAGCACATACATACAACCTGTCCTCAGCCATCCCCCATCCTCCTGACATTGTCTACATTTATTTATAGTGGAGAGTCATTGCTGGAATGCAGACACAGACAGAGCAACTAATAGTTCCGGAAGACTGTCTTGAAAGAATGGTTCTGATCAGGTCTGGACAGCATCAGGCTAGGAAGTTCCAAGAGACAGGAAACACAGTAAGGCATCTCAGTATCTAAACCATGTTGTACTGCAAGTCATGGATCTAGAAGGGGGAAGCTATGTATGTAGGCTCGTGGGTAATGAGAAACTTCCACCCTAGAGAGATCTAGGCAGCTACAGTCCAGAGAGTGAAAGGAGCTTTGATTCAGAGAGAGACAAAGTTGAAGAAAAGCACCCTTAAGTCTTTACCCAAACGTTAATCAGAGCCTAATGTAACAAAGCAACTCAAGACAATTAAAGAAATACCTCAAAAGGTTACAGGGGAATATTTATGTAGCCACCAATAGTCTATCAAAGTTCAGAATTCAAAAGACATTAGTAGTCACAATCAGATGCTTTTGAGTTTTGCTATGGTTGTGTGGATCAAAATAGAGCCTTGGACTGTGTGACTATAATTTCAGTTAACAGAGCTCAAGACCAGACCTCAAAATGACTAGTGTTCAGTCAGCTTATTCACCATAACAATTCGGCAGCAGGTTTAGACTGGCATGTCTATCACCCTATACAGTAAAAATCAGAGTGACTTAGAACTTTGGAAAAATTTAGAAATAGCAGGATATGGTGTATAGTTCTTTAAGCCTAAGAAAAGAGAGGAAGGTAGATCTCAGTGAGTTCAAGGGCCAGCCTAGTTTACACAGAGAGTTTCAAGCCAGCCAGAGAAGGATGGGTGGGTAGGTGGAAGGAAGGAAGGAAGGAAGGAAGAAAGAAAGGATGAGTGGATAGATAGACAGATAGATAGATATGAATAAACAAATAAATAAGCCCACTTCATTCATAATGATCAGGAGGACACTCAAATCACTTGACAGTGACCTAGAAGTTACCTATTTGATAGAATTAGTAGAAAAACACATTAAAATTGTTGCCGTGAGCACATTTTATATGTTCAAAAGATAATAAAAGAACTGAAGTACAAATTAGGATGTGAATGATTTCAAAGTGTGCTCAGATTGTTAGTAACTAAAACCTACATAGAACGTTAGAAAGCCCAAGTATTATAAATGTGAACCATTCACAAAATAAAACAGTCAGCTATCTCAAAAGACAGTAAGATTAATTTTATAATTTTTCTGTGATAAGCATTAATTTTCTGGATACTGTGGAAACACGCTTATCTCATTGCCAGCCTCACAAAAGCAAACACATGTATCACAGGATACTTGATAAAAATACTGTTAATGGCCGAAGCATTTACTACATACTGTACTGCTTTTAATAAGTATAGAGTAAATTCCTATAACTCTTAACCTATATAAAATATATAGTGTAAGATGGTAGCTTTGTTTTATCAGCACAAGCCATATATAGTTCATACTTGCACTGTCTCTTCAATGTGTCAAGAAGCTATTTTGAGGAGCTGACCTATACCTTCTAGATATATGTGAGCACACTGATGTTCACATGAAGCAATGCTAATACCCCTCATTAAGTGGTATGTGACTACAGTAGAATATCACTTTTGTAATTTTTTTTTTTATCTTTCAGTGTTTCAAAGCCAGTGAAAGAGAGGCAAACTCATTAGCATGTAATGCTAGTTTTCTGTGTTTTATGACAGATCAGCAAATTAAGCATCTGTCGGCAGCCATGAAGACTTGCAGCATGAGAGTCCGTGAAGCTCATATTTATTCAAGACGAGTCTAGTGAAACCTTCTGGCAGATGCTTTACAAACTGCATGTACACAGTGAGCGTTTCCCTTCATACTCACAGCATAGTTAGTATAAAACCAGCCATTTTATTGCTTGCCAGCCTTTAGCTGTAATTTTATACAAAGTAAACCATACACATAATCATAAGCTATGCAACTACAAATTATTAGGTAGGCAAGGTTATTAAATGTCATTATGAAAAGACATAATTAACATTAATCTCTCCAGTAAGAAGCATACAACATGTAAAATAATGGCATAAGAGAAAAGAATACTTTTGATCAAGACATTGATTTGTGCAGATTTAGAGTGATAGGCCCAACAGAGCAGTTAGTTTATGAGTTGTGAATATAATTACATACACTTTCTGTGATATTTATAAATGCATTTCCTTTAAATTTTCTTAACTCCTGAACAAAATATTGTGCTAAATGTCATAAATACCTTTCTACTATAATAACATCAATTTGGAGGTGACTGGATAGTTTTAAATATAGAAAAATTTAAATACTAACAATTACTTTATGTAGCATCTCCTAGAGTGAGCATTAGGTCATGTGTGTTTTTTCCAGTTACTCACAATTCTAACAATTACATAGAAAAAATTTTACTAATAATAGAAACACAACTGAGTAATGAAGTACCCTCTTCAAAGAGTTGATCTTCAAGTAGATAAATTAAAGGTAAATATGAATTTAATCTCACAGACCTTTATGTATTAATATTTTTATCCTACCTGATAACATCTTCAAAAATATGAGATTATTGCCTCTACTGGTAATCACAGATAAACTTGAACTTCGTTTTAAAAAACAAAACCTTGATTAATGTTTACGTGTTAATAAAAATATGATTTTATTCCAATGCTTTATGGGAATAAATTTAACAATTAAAAATTGTGTATTTCTGTTTTAATCCATTTGACCTGCTGTAATAAAATACAGTAAGTCCAAAGATGGTAAATAACCCCAATCTATTTCTCATAGATTTGTATGGTAGCAAATCCAAGAATAAGACCACACAGATCAGAGGGGACATTTTCTGGTTCACATATGACACTTTCCAACAAGTCCTGAATGCAAAACATCTCCCTGAAAGCCTATCTACAAATGACCTAGTTCCTAATCATCTCCACATGCCTTACCTTCTAAGACCATCAATTGTAACAAAGTCCTGGTATATTAAGTTGAGGGAACACCTACGTTCCATTTATAACTATATTTGAGATATGCAACATGATGCACCGATGTCTGCAGAGCTATTTCTGCACAGTGCCTAAGTAACACACCCAACGCGTGAAATAGTTAACCATACGCACGCTCGCAAGCATGCACGTGTGTGTGTGTGTGTGTGTGTGTGTGTGTGTGTGCGTGCGCGTATGTGTGTGTGGGCGCGCGCGTGCGCGTCTGCCCATGTTATTTGGCATTAATCTCTTAGTAGAATATAAAGAAGTCACCATGCTCTACCTTAAATTTCCAGTAATTGTTCATCTTGCCTAAATGAAAATGTATTTTCTTTTACCAATGTCTCCCAATTCTCTCTTCACTTTGACCCATATAACCACTTTATTACTTTCTGCTTCCAAGAGTTCAATTTTTTGTTTGTTGTTATTTTTAGTTTCTTTTACAAATAAAATCACACAGTATTTAATTTTCAGTGACTACATCATCAATTTCAACCAAAATGAGAAAATTTCTCTATTGTTAAGGCTAAATAGTAATGAGCTAGGTAGAAAGACAGATAAGATAGACAGATGGATGGATGGATGAATAGATAGATAGATAGATAGATAGATAGATAGATAGATAGATAGACAGATAGATGGATGGATGGATAGATAGATAGATGTTGGACAGAATACACTTGTTTTCATTCATCACTGACAGACACTTGGATTGTTTTAAATCATGGATATTGTTCAATAATTCATAATAAACAGAGAGTGCAGATATCTTAGAAATACTGTTTTCATTTCTTTTGAATATATTCTCAGATATGAAAATATATTCTCACATGTATGCTGGACCATATAGCAG